>NC_079418.1:9058270-9075770 GCF_026213295.1 Gadus chalcogrammus
ACACCTTGACCACACCTGACCCCCCCCTGACCCCCCCCCAACCCCCTGACCCCCCCTAACCCCCTGACCCCCTGACCCCCCAGGACCCCCAGGCCGGGAGGGGTCCGAGTGCCCGGGGAACAGGCCCTGCCTCCACCCCCCCCCCGGGCCCCGGGCCCTGAAGATGGGCTGCCTGGAGTTCCTGGAGGCGGGGCTCCGGTACCAGCACCTCCGCCCCCCCTCCCCCCAGATCGACTACGTTCCCCTGAGGGTGGAGCTCCGGGACCACAGCCTCCAGGACCCTGATGGAGGTAACACACCTCGCTGCACCAACACACACTCCACGGTGAGTTACCGTCTGTACTCCACGGTGAGTTACCGTCGGTACTCCGCGTTGAGTTACCGTCGGTACTCCGCGTTGAGTTACCGTCGGTACTCCGCGTTGAGTTACCGTCTGTACTCCGTGCTGAGTTACCGTCTGTACTCCACGGTGAGTTACCGTCTGTACTTCACTGTGAGTTACCGTCTGTACTTCACAGTGAGTTACCGTCTGTACTCCGCGCTGAGTTACCGTCTGTACTTCACAGTGAGTTACCGTCTGTACTCCGCGCTGAGTTACCGTCTGTACTTCACAGTGAGTTACCGTCTGTAGTTCACAGTGAGTTACCGTCTGTACTTCACAGTGAGTTACCGTCTGTACTCCACGGTGAGTTACCGTCTGTACCTCACTGTGAGTACGTCTGTACTCCCCGGTGGTGAGTTACCGTCTGTACTCCGCGCTGAGTTACTGTCCTGTGTTTACTCCGCGTTGAGTTACCGTCGGTACTCAGCGTTGAGTTACCGTCTGTACTCCGCGCTGAGTTACCGTCTGTACTCCGCGTTGAGTTACCGTCTGTACTCTGCGCTGAGTTACCGTCTGTACTTCACAGTGAGTTACCGTCTGTACTTCACAGTGAGTTACCGTCTGTACTTCACAGTGAGTTACCGTCTGTACTCCGCACTGAGTTAGCGTCTGTACTCCGCGTTGAGTTACCGCCTGTACTCCGCGCTGAGTTACCGTCTGTACTTCACTGTGAGTTACCGTCTGTACTTCACAGTGAGTTACCGTCTGTACTTCACAGTGAGTTACCGTCTGTGCTGCACGGTGAGTTACCGTCTGTACTTCACAGTGAGTTACCGTCTGTACTTCACTGCGAGTTACCGTCTGTACTTCACTGTGAGTTACCGTCTGTACTCCGCGCTGAGTTACCGTCTGTACTCCGCGCTGAGTTACCGTCTGTACTTCACTGTGAGTTACCGTCTGTACTTCACTGTGAGTTACCGTCTGTACTTCACGGTGAGTTACCGTCTATACTCCGCGCTGAGTTACCGTCTGTACTCCACGGTGAGTTACCGTCTGTACTTCAGTGTGAGTTACCGTCTGTACTTCATAGTGAGTTACCGTCTGTACTCCACGGTGAGTTACCGTCTGTACTTCACGGTGAGTTACCGTCTGTACTTCATAGTGAGTTACCGTCTGTACTTCATAGTGAGTTACCGTCTGTACTTCATAGTGAGTTACCGTCTGTACTCCGCGCTGAGTTACCGTCTGTGCTTCACGGTGAGTTACCGTCTATACTCCGCGCTGAGTTACCGTCTGTACTTCATAGTGAGTTACCGTCTGTACTTCATAGTGAGTTACCGTCTGTACTTCACGGTGAGTTACCGTCTGTACTTCACGGTGAGTTACCGTCTGTTCTTGCGGCCCCAGGCGGAGGCGGTCTGGGTCCCGGTCCTGGTCCAGGGAGCTCTGCAGAACCAGCCCCCCCAGGCTTCCTTCATGGCCTCCTTCCTCCTGGAGGTGGACCAGTTCATCCTGACCCCTCTGACCACGGCCGCGCTGGACGCCGCGGACCCCGACGGCCCCCAGAGCGGGCTGCTCTTCAACGTGACCGTCCCCCCCGCCCAGGGGTACCTGGCCCACCTGGACGACCCGACCCGGGCCGTGAGCTCCTTCAGCTGGGACGACCTGCACCACATGAACATCGCCTTCCAACCGCCCAGCAGCGGCCACGCCTGTCGACAGAACCTCCAGGTACCGCCTCGTACACGGACAAATGATGGGGAGGCTAGAGGTCGGTCCGGCGAGTTACCGTCTGTACTTCAGGCAGCCATGTTGAGTTACCGTCTGTACTTCAGGCAGCCATGTTGAGTTACTGTCTGTAGTTCAGGCAGCCATGTTGAGTTACCGTCTGTACTTCAGGCAGCCATGTTGAGTTACCGTCTGTACTTCAGGCAGCCATGTTGAGTTACTGTCTGTAGTTCAGGCAGCCATGTTGAGTTACCGTCTGTACTTCAGGCAGCCATGTTGAGTTACCGTCTGTAGTTCAGGCAGCCATGTTGAGTTACTGTCTGTAGTTCAGGCAGCCATGTTGAGTTACCGTCTGTACTTCAGGCAGCCATGTTGAGTTACCGTCTGTACTTCAGGCAGCCATGTTGAGTTACTGTCTGTAGTCCAGGCAGCCATGTTGAACAATGTGTCGTGATTGGTCGAAACACCTCTGATCTAGATCCGGGTTTCTGGATGTGATTCCTCAACATGTTGCCTCCTTAAGTACAGACGTGTAGGTAAGCCAGTCTTATGACTGGAGAGACTAGAACTGCACAGTGGTGGTTGACGGAGTCCTTCCCTTGGAGTGGTCCCTGCTCTAGGTGGAGGTCCAGGCCCTGGACTGATCCTTTTCTTTAAGGTGGAGTTCCAGGCCACTGACTGATCCTTTTCTTTAAGGTGGAGTTCCAGGCCCTGGACTCGTCGTTCTCGACCAGCCCCCCCATCCTGCTCCACATCTCCATCCGGACCAGCGAGACCAACGCCCCCCGAGTCTCCTGGAACATGGGTCAGTCAACACCCCTCAGAGCGCAACTCAACTAGTCCTGGTGATGTCATCTGAACATTAGTTAGCTCTGGTTAGTCCTGGTGAAGTCATTGTAATATTGGTTAGGTCTGGTTAGTCGTGCTGAAGTCATCCAACCATTAGTTAGGTCTGGTTAGTCCTGCTGAAGTCATCCAACCATTAGTTAGGTCTGGTTGGCCCTGGTTCGCTGACGTAGCCCCGCCCCCTCAGGTCTGGACCTGCTGGAGGGCCAGTCTCGACCAATCACGTGGGAGGACCTGCAGATCGTGGACAACGACAACATCGAGGCGGTCCGGCTGGTGGCCGTGGACGGGCCGCGGCACGGCAGGCTCACCCTCAGAGGTGAGAGGGCCCCCACCTAGAGGGGGCGGGGCCAACGGGGGGCGGGGCTAACAGGGGCGGGGCTAACAGGGGGCAGGGCTGCCTCCGTCGGCTCCACCAGGCCAGCCGGTCGGCTGCCCAGCATGTGTTCCCAGTCAGGGGGAAACATACTGGGGGCCGGGGGCCACACACACACACACACACACACACACACACACACACACACACACACACACACACACACACACACACACACACACACACACACACACACACACACACACACACACACACGTAAATTCATGGTGCTTTGCACAGACAACAGCTGCTGTCCCCTAACAGGTCCTCATCTTACCGGGGGACAGAGAGAGAAGTGGAGGGGGGAGAGAGAGAGAGAGAGAGAGAGAGAGAGGAGAGAGAGAGAGAGAGAGAGAGAGAGAGGAGAGAGAGGAGAGAGAGAGAGAGAGGAGGAGAGAGAGAGAGAGAGAGAGAGAGAGAGAGAGAGAGGAGAGAGAGAGAGAGAGCGAGAGAGAGAGAGGGTGGGGGGAGAGAGAGGGGTAGATCGAGGGAGGAGCCTATCCTACTCTAATGATTCTCTTATTCCAACTTCTACCCAAAGAAAGTTCCTCTCAGCTCTGGACCAATCAGAACGAGGCAGGCCTTGTTATGGGTCAGCTGAGAGTTCTGTCCCATTGCCCCCCCCCCCCCCCCCAGGGGAAGTGCTGCTGGTCCACAGACACACACACACACACACACACACACACACACACACACACACACACACACACACACACACACACACACACACACACATACACACACAAACACCGCTGTGACACACACGCACACATTTGTGTGTGTGTGCGTGTGTTTTGGGCTGGGTTCCAAACACTTTGAGTCTAATTAGCAGGAACTGAGTGGGGCTGGACCGCAGCGCTAATGAGAGCGGCGCTAGCCACCGTGGCTGCTTCCCACTGGACAGAGCAAGCCGCTAGCTCTAGCCACTAGCTCTATCCGCTAGCTCTAGCCGCTTGCTCTATCCGCTAGCTCTATCCGCTAGCTCTAGCCGCTTGCTCTAGCCACTAGCTCTAGCCGCTAGCTCTAGCCACTGGCTCTAGCTTACAGCGAGCGAGCTAGCAGGCTAGCTGTGACTCAGCGGTGTCGCGTGTCCTCTCAACAATAAACATGTTTGTGTGTTTGTGTTTATGCGTGTGTGTGTGCATATGTGTGTGTGTCTGCATGGGTTGATGTGTCTATGTGTATGTGTACGTGTATGTGTATATGCATGTATGTGTGTCTGTCTGTCTGCCTGCCTGTCTGTCTCAGGTGTGCGGGCGCTGTGGTTCTCGGTGTCTGACCTGCGGGCCGGTCGGGTGGTGTACCACCACTCGGACAGCGACTCCACCCGCGACCACATCGTGTTCCGCATCACCGACGGCAACCACAGCCTCCGCCACCGCTTCCCCGTCCACATCCTGCCCAAGGACGACGCCCCCCCCTTCCTTGTCAACAACGTTGCCGTGGAGACGAGGGAGGGCGGGGCCGTTCGCCTGGAGGACTACATGCTATTGGCTGCCGACCTGGACTCCAGCGATGACCACATCCTGTTCCGGATAGTCTCCGCCCCCCGGGCAGGCCGACTGGAGAGGCGGGGCTCCGCCCCCGGTCCAGGTAGGACAGGAGCGCCTCTCTTACCAGCCATTCACCCAGTCATTCACCCAGTCATTCACCCAGACATTCACCCAGTCATTCACCCAGTCATTCACCCAGACATTCACCCAGTCATTCACCCAGCCATTCACCCAGCCATTCACCCACTCATTCACCCAGACATTCACCCAGTCATTCACCCAGCCATTCACCCAGACATTCACCCAGTCATTCACCCAGACATTCACCCAGACATTCACCCAGACATTCACCCAGACATTCACCCAGTCATTCACCCAGACATTCACCCAGACATTCACCCAGACATTCACCCAGACATTCACCCAGACATTCACCCAGTCATTCACCCAGACATTCCATGGGACCTGTCTGTCTGTCACTAGTGATCAGGGACCTGTCTGTCTGTCACTAGTGATCAGAGACCTGTCTGTCTGTCACTAGTGATCAGGGACCTGTCTGTCTGTCACTAGTGATCAGGGACCTGTCTGTCTGCTACTAGTGATCTGGGACCTGTCTGTCTACCACTAGTGATCTAGGACCTGTCTGTCTGTGCAGGGGTCCCGATAGACAGGTTCCTCCAGAGGGACCTGTCCCAGGGCCAGGTCTACTACGTCCACTCGGGCCAGGAGGTCTTTGAGGACTCCTTCGACTTCACGCTGTCTGACTCCCAGACCCCCCCCAACACCTCCCCCCCCCAGGTGAGGTTTCCCATAACAAACCATGACCTTTAACCTGTTGAGCACACACACAGGGACACATGCAGTGTGTGTGTGTGTGCCCCCCAGACGGTGGTGGTGCAGGTGTTCCCGGTGAAGGACCAGGTCCCGGAGGAGGGGGTCGGCGCGGTGCGGGCCCTGAGGGTCCGGGAGACGGAGGTGGTCCTCCTGACCCGCGCCCAGCTCAGCTTCAGGGACCCGGAGCAACCCCACGCAGACCTCAGCTACCGCCTCAGCGAGGGCCCCAGCAGCCCCGCCCGGCCCGGGTACAGGGGGGACAGGGGGGGGCGGCAGGGGGGAGGGGGGCGGCAGGGGGGACGGGGGGGAGGCAGGGGGGACGGGGGGGGCACAGGGGGGCAGGGGGGACGGGGGCGGCAGGGGGGAGGGGGGCGGCAGGGGGGACAGGGGGGGACAGGGGGGACAGGGGGGGCAGGGGGGGGGGGACGGACGTGGGGGGGCAGGGGGGAGGGGGGGACACAGAGACAGGTAACCCAGGTGTGTTGCAGACAGACAGGTAACCCAGGTGTGTTGCAGGCAGACAGGTAACCCAGGTGTGTTGCAGGCAGACAGGTAACTCAGGTGTGTTGCAGGTAGACAGGTAACCCAGGTGTGCAGGCAGACAGGTAACCCAGGTGTTGCAGACAGACAGGTAACCCAGGTGTGTTGCAGGCAGACAGGTAACCCAGGTGTGTTGCAGGCAGACAGGTAACTCAGGTGTGTTGCAGGTAGACAGGTAACCCAGGTGTGTTGCAGGCAGACAGGTAACCCAGGTGTGTTGCAGGCAGACAGGTAACCCAGGTGTGTTGCAGGCAGACAGGTAACCCAGGTGTGTTGCAGGCAGACAGGTAACCCAGGGTGTTGCAGGCAGACAGGTAACCCAGGTGTGTTGCAGGCAGACAGGTAACCCAGGTGTGTTGCAGACAGACAGGTAACCCAGGTGTGTTGCAGGCTGATGGACGCCGGTCGTCTCTTCTTGACGGACAGCAACAGCTCCATGAAGAAGGACCCCATGGTGCCAGTGCTGAAGGCCTTCACCCAGGTACCCCCCCTCCCACCTGACAGCCCCCCCCCGCCCCCCATCACACCTGACAGGTCCCCCCCCGGCCCCCCATCCCACCTGACATGCCCCCCCCGCCCCCCTCCCACCTGACAAGCCCCCCCCCCCCGCACCGCCCCCGCCCATCACTGCTGACAGGTCCCCCCGCTCCCCCCCGTCCCCACCCACATCCATCACACTAGCTGTGCTCTGAGCTTCAGGTCATCTGCCCCCCAGCATGGCGTGGACCACCTGAAGGTGGGCTTCATGCCCCCTGTGGAGGACATCGGCCCGGACCCCCTGCTGGTCACCTTCACCTTCTCCGTCACCGACCTGCAGGGCGGCTCCGTCAGCGGCCTCAGTTTCAACATCACCGTCCTCCCGGTGGACGACCGGCCCCCCGAGGTCAGAGGCCCCGTCTGCAGCCCCTCACCTGGTCCGGACAGGTGACCTCACCTGGTACGGACAGGTGACCTCACCTGGTACGGACAGGTGACCTCACCTGGTCGTGTGACCTCAACTGGTCGGGTCAGGTGACCAGGTGACCTCACCAGACCAGGTGACCTCACCTGGTCCGGTGAGGTCACCTGGTCCGGTCAGGTGACAAGGTGACCTCACCTGGTCCGGTCCGGTGATACCAGGTACCAGTTCAACCGTTCCTCTGCAGGTGTACACCAACCTGCTGCAGGTGGAGGAGGGCGGGGGGGTGTTTATGACGGAGGAGCACCTCCGGCTGCGTGACGTGGACAGCCGGGAGGAGCAGCTGCGGGTGGAGGTGGAGGAGGAGCCCCTCCATGGTCGGCTGGAGCTCCAGGGCCGAGCGCTGCAGCAGGACCAGAGCTTCACCCTGGAGGACCTCCGGGGCCTGAGGCTACGGTAGGAGGGGGAGGGAGCCGGGGGAGGAGCAGGGGGAGGAGGGGGGGGAGGAGCAGGGGGAGGAGGGGGAGGAGCAGGGGGAGGAGCAGGGGGAGCAGGAGTAGGGGCAGTAGGAGCCAGGAGTAGGAGCCAGGAGTAGGGGCCAGGAGTAGGGGCAGTAGGAGCCAGGAGAAGGAGCCAGGAGTAGGGGCCAGGAGTAGGGGCAGTAGGAACCAGGAGTAGGGGCCAGGAGTAGGGGCCAGGAGTAGGGGCAGTAGGAGCCAGGAGTAGGGGCCAGGAGTAGGGGCCAGGAGTAGGGGCCAGGAGTAGGGGCAGTAGGAGCCAGGAGTAAGACCAGTGGGAGCCTGGAGAAACTCCTTAAAGAGGCCTTGTGTGTTCCTCTGTTCCAGGTACGTCCATGACGACTCCGAGACCAGCGAGGACTCCACGGTCCTGAGGGTGACGGACGGACACAACAACGCCAGCGTCCGTCTGTCCATCCAGGTGATTCCACAGTGACCTCATGGCAGCCGTCTAGATACTCACTGAACCCCGTGGAGCAGGCCTGCCCTGGCAGGCAACATCCTACCTGCTGCTGCCGGGTGCTCAGGTCAGAGTTCGAGGGGATCATTAACCTGGAACATTCACCTTGAATGTTTCCCTGGTGTTCCAGGTGTTCCAGGTGAATGTTCTGGACGTTCCAGGTCAATATCACGTTTACATGAACATTTCTGATCAGATTATATTTCTAATCTGAATAGATCTAATCCCATCATGGGATCCGAATGTACTGGATTTGATACATCTGGACCGACAGGGATATAATAGACTTCTTATCAGTAGGCTATTTGGCATTTTTATGTTTTTTCTTTTAATGTAAGCCCAGCAGGAGAGAGCTTTTCTCTGCCTGCTCCTTCGATTAAGAAGAAGGAGGACAGCACAGCGACGTCAGCATCTCGTCCAGTCTTAATATCGACCCCCCCGATCCTCCGCCGCAAACAAGACGTATTTGGAGGAGTGTGCGCAGCCAAGGCGGGAGGGAGAGAGCGGTGCTGCATGCATTTAGTCGCCAGGAATGGTGGGAACACTTCAGGATAAGTCGGCAGTCGTTCGTTAAATTATGCAAGCTCAAGAAAAATATATAGCCAGAGGAGTTTACTGTACGAAAGCCAATTCCATTGGCAATGACAGTTGCCATGGTGCTGTACAAGATGGGCAGCAGAGCCAAATATAGACTTATCGCGAATCAGGTCGGGGTAAATAGAAGTCTCTCTAAGTTACAAAGTAGCTAGTAGTACCCAAACCAATCAGAATAATAGAATCAGAACGTATACATGTCGATTATAGCGGACTACACCAGCTCTTATAACCCTACTGAAATTCTAATACGATCAGAGAAGTGTCCCTTTAAACCCGGCTAATGTTTCCCAGGTGTTCCAGGTGAATGTTCCCGACGCTCCAGGTCAATGTTTCCCAGGTGTTCCAGGTGAATGTTCCCGACGTTCCAGGTGAATGATTCCCTGGGTGTGTTCCAGGTGTTCCAGGTGAATGTTTCCCAGGTGTTTCAGGTGAATGTTTCCCAAGTGTTCCAGGTTCATATTCCCGACGATCCAAGTCAATGTTTCCCAGGTGTTTCAGGTGAATGTTTCCCAAGTGTTCCAGGTGCATGTTCCCGACATTCCAGGTGAATGATTCCCTGGGTGTGTTCCCGATGTTCCAGGTCAATTTTACCCAGGTGTTTCATGTGAATGTTTTCCAGGTGTTCTAGGTGAATGTTTCCAACGTTCCATGTGAATATTCCCCTGGTTGTGTTCCAGGTGTTCCAGGACTATGTTCCAGGTGTTCCAGGTGAATGATTCCCTGGCTGTGTTCCAGGTGGTCCCGGTGAACGACGAGCCCCCCCAGCTGAGCCCGGGTCTGCGGGGGGAGCTGCGGTGCCAGGAGGGGGGGCGGGTCCAGGTGAGCCTGGACTACCTGAGGGCCACGGACCCGGACAGCGAGGACTCCAGGCTGAGCTACATGCTGACCCGCCGCCCGGCGCGCGGACAGCTGCAGAACCGGGGCCTGGAGGTGGAGCGCTTCACCCAGCAGGACCTGCTGCTGGGACACATCTACTACGTCCACACCGGTGAGGACCCCTAGACCCCCCCAGGGGGACCCTAGACCCCCCCAGAAGGACCCCTAGATCCCCCCAGGAGGATCCCTAGACCCACCCAGGGGGGCCTCTAGACCCCCTCTGGACGTGGACCGGTCCAGTCTAGACCCCTCTGTAGTGGACCGGTCCAGTCTAGACCCCTCTGTAGTGGGCCAGTCCAGTCTAGACCACTCTGTAGTGGACCGGTCCAGTCTAGACCCCTCTGTAGTGGACCGGTCCAGTCTAGACCCTCTCTGGACGTGGACCGGTCCAGTCTAGACCCCTCTGGACGTGGACCGGTCTTAACATGCAGCTGCCTTCTGATTGGTTGAACAGGCGGAGAGGTGGGGGCGGACCCCGTGTCCGACACCGTCACCCTCATCGTGTCGGACGGGGAGGCGGGGGGGGCGGATGGCTGTTGTCACGGAGACGCCCCCCCGCCCCCCGCCCCCCTCCACGGGTCACTTCCTGTGTACGACCTCAACGTCACCGTGCTTCCTGTCAACAACCAGGTCCCCGCCGTAACCATGGGTACGCCGCCTGCTCACTGTTGCCACGCTGTCATCACCATGATGACGTCACTATGATGTCATCACTACGATGACATCATAGTGACGACATCACTACGATGTCAACACTACGAGACACACACACACACACACACCAACACACACACCACCACACACACACACCACACACACACACAGACACACACACACACACACAGGGCGGTGTTGTGACTGAGCTGCCCCCCCCCCCCCCCAGGCGGCTTCATGCTGGCGGTGGAGGAGGGGTCGTGGGTCTGTCTCTGTGGGGGGGCTCTTGGGGCGCTGGACGCAGACAGCCCCCCCGACCTGCTGACCTTTCACCTGGAGACCCCCCCCCTCCACGGCTTCCTGGAGAACACCCTGCCCCCGCCTGGACACCAGAAGAGCAACGCAGGGCTCAGCATCGGTCAGTACCGGGTGAACCCTGACCCTAACGACCTCTCATCCTGTCGACCCCTGACGCTAACGACCCCTAACCGTAACGACCTCTGACCCTAACGACCTCTGACCCTAGCGTCTCTCCTCTTGTGACCCTAACGACCTCTGACCCTAACGACCCCTGACCCTAACGACCCCTGACCCTAGCGTCTCTCTTCTTGTGACCCTAACGACCTCTGACCCTAACGACCTCTGACCCTAACGACCCCTGACCCTAGCGTCTCTCCTCTTGTGACCCTAACGTCCTCTGACCCTAACGACCTCTGACCCTAACGACCCCTGACCCTAGCGTCTCTACTCTTTTGAACCTAACGACCCCTGAACCTAACGACCTCTGACCCTAACGACCCCTGACCCTAGCGTCTCTCCTCTTGTGACCCTAACGACCTCTGACCCTACGACCCCTGACCCTAACGACCCCTGACCCTCTTCTCCCCAGACTCCTTCAGCCTCGCCCACCTCACCCTGGGCTACATCAACTACGTCCAATCAGAGCACAAGGGGGTGGAGCCTACTGCGGACCAGCTGTCACTCAGCGTGAGTGACGGGCTCCATCGCTCCTCCCCCTCGACCCTCCTCATCACCATCAACCCGACCAATGACGAGGCTCCGACCCTCCTCCTCACCAACTTCACTGTAAGCCCAACACGCACACACACACACACACACACCCACGCACACACGCACACGCACACACACACACCCAATCCCTCACACGCCACTCCACAGGAACCACGCACCCCCCGCACACACACCAGGCAAACACACACACACTCACGACCCACAGGTACGCACGCACACACACGCACGACGCATGCACACGGCCCCCCCCCCCCCCCCGCTGTGCTCAGTGTGCCTCCTCCTCAGGTGGGGGAGGGGGGTCTGGTGGAGCTGGGGCGCTCCGTCCTGGACGGCCGGGACCTGGACGCCCCCACGGGGGTCCTGACCTTCACCCTGCTGACCCCCCCGCTGCACGGCCTTCTACTGAGGGGGAGCCACGGCCGCGACCCCGCCCACTACCGGGCCCTGGCCCCCCACCTCCTACTGGACCTCTCCGTCACCTCCTTCACCCTCAGCCAGCTGCACCAAGGTGGGCGGAGTCAGGGGGCGGAGTCAGGGGTCAGGAAACTGGGTGGGGGCGGAGTCAGGGGTCAGGAGACTGGGTGGCGGCGGGGTCAGGGGTCAGGAGACTGGGTGGGGGCGGGCTCAGGGGTCAGGAAACTGGGTGGGGGCGGAGTCAGGGGTCAGGAGACGGGGTGGGGGCGGGGTCAGGGGTCAGGAGACTGGGTGGGGGCGGGGTCAGGGGGTCAGGAGACTGGGTGGGGGCGGGGTCCAGGGGTCAGGAGACTGGGGGGGTGGCGGGGTCAGGGGTCAGAGACCTGGGTGGGGGCGGGGTCAGGGGTCAGGAGACTGGGTGGGGGCGGAGTCAGGGGTCAGGAGACTGGGTGGGGGCGGGGTCAGGGGTCAGGAGACTGGGTGGGGGCGGGGTCAGGAGACTGGGTGGGGGCGGGGTCAGGGGTCAGGAGACTGGGTGGGGGCGGGGTCAGGGGACTGGGTGGGGGCGGGGTCAGGGGTCAGGAGACTAGGGCTGAGTCTGAATACTCATACTTGACTGCTATATAGTATGTATTTTGTAGTACGCCACAAATATAGCGCGTCCGAATGCTCAGTACGCATTGTGTGGTACGGAAAACGTTTCCGAATGCGTGCTACCGCCAAAGTATACAACGGTAGGTCACTACGCTATCCCACAATGCAACCGGAGTCTGGTAACGAACGAAGAAGAGATGGCTGACCCGACACTACCAACAGAGGCTCCTGCAAATTTCGAAATATCGAAATGTTAGTACAAGTATTAAATGTTCCTTTAATTTAATAACATTTTTAATTTGATAGCAACGATGACAAGACGGAAAACAGGTAACTTATCAAGGTAATTTTGCCGGCATCTGAGGGGAGATACGTCATCTCCAAACATCCGTTGGAGTTCGGCGGTGTTCGGAAGCGTTCAGAGGCGTTCTACACATAGCTGTAGACCGTACTACACTGTCAAGTGTAGTACGGTCAAGTAGTAGACACTGAACAGAAATAGTATGTACTAAGTATTCGGATGCAGCCCAGGTGTGGAGACATCTGTCATGTTAGGTTTAACCACATGCTACATGCTACATGCTACATGCTACATGCTATCATTGGATGCGTCGTGTCCGGAACTAACAGGAAACTAAGACAAGAAATGAAACATCAGACAGGAAGTGAGTGTGGCAGTCAGGCTGAGGAGGTGGGACCTTGCTGCGGTGCTCTGACCCCTCCCCCCCTCCCCCCCAGGCCCCGCCCTCCTGTATCTCCACGACGACTCGGAGGGCGCTGACGACCGTCTGGAGCTGCAGCTGAGCGACGGACGGCGCCGCGTCCGGGGGTCCACCGCCATCAGGGTGCTGCCCGCCAACGACCAGCCCCCCCGCCTCCGCACGTAAGACCCCCCCCTCCCTCCTCATCCCCCCCCCCCCTCCCCCCCTCCCTCCTCTCCCACCCCCCCCCCCACCTCCCTGTGCTGGGACCCCGACACCAGCCCAGAGGGATTCAACCTGTACACAGACATGTGGCGGGTCACACACACACACACACACTGCTGCGACACACACACACACACACACACACACACACACACACACACACACACACACATACACATACACATACACACACACACACACACACACACACACACACACACACACACACACACACACACACACACAATGTTCTTTTGAGTGACTGACCTGCAATTTGCTTTTGCATCCTTGAATACGTCTGTTTCTGCCCCCGACCCCCCCCGACCCCCCCCCCCCCGACCCAACACACACAGTGAACACACATATGTCACTGCCGGGGTGTGTGTGTGACACGATCGTGTGTGTGTCCGTGTCTGAGAGTGCGGTATGTGTGTGTATGTGTCTGTGTGGGAGACAGCGGTATGTGTGTGTGTGTGTGTGTGTGTGGTGTGTGTGTGGTGTGTGTGTGTGTGTGTATGACGGGGGGGGGGGGGGGGGGGGTTGGGGGGGGGGGGGGTCTGAGGGGGGGGTACAAGCAGCTATGGCAGATGTCCAGTACATGTCGTCAGATTTCGCAGCATAGGATTTCCTTTTTCCCGTCTGAGCGCCGCTCGCAGGCGCCTCACGTACGCGGCCCACCCACGCACTCACCCAACCCCTCCCCCCACTCCCCCCCACCCCCCCCCTCCCCCCACCCCCCCCCCACCCCCCCCACCTCCCCCACCCCTCCCACACTCCTTCTCCCCCCCCCTCCTCCCCCCCCCCCCCCACACCCCTCCCCCCCCCCCCCATCCCCCACTCCCCCCCACCCCCCTCCCACTCCCCCTCCCCCCCCCCACCCTCTCTCCCCCCCAACGGCCTCCCCCTCCCCCCCCCCCCCCCTCCCCGTTCATGTCAAACTTCGTTGGAGAACACCGAGTTAACTTTCAGACCAAAGCGAAACAACATACAAGGGAATTCACCAGAGACATCAGGTCTGTCTGTTCTTTATACGTACGACAGGGCACTATAGGGGGAGAAAGCGTATGGAGAGAGGAGGAACGGAAGAGAGTGCACGGTAGGAGCGGGACAGGTGAGAGAGCTGGTAGAGGTAGAGATAGGTAGAGGACAGGTAGATATCAGGTAGAGAGAGAGAGAGGTAGACAGACAGGTAGAGAGGGAGACAGATAGAGAGACAGGTAGAGAGACTGGTAGAGAGACTGGTAGAGGTAGAGACAGGTAGAGAGACAGGTAGAGAGAGAATCAGGTAGAGAGACTGAGACTGAGGTAGAGACAGGTAGAGAGACAGGTAGAGAGAGAGACAGGTAGAGAGACTGAGACTGAGGTAGAGAGACAGGTAGAGAGAGAGACAGGTAGAGAGAAAGACAGGGAGACAGGTAGAGAGAAAGACAGGGAGACAGGTAGAGAGAGAGACAGGGAGACAGGTAGAGAGAGAGACAGGGAGACAGGTAGAGAGAGAGACAGATAGAGAGACTGGTAGAGAGACCGGCCCCCCAGGGTCTCATGTGGGGCTTTCACACCAAAAAGAACCAAGAGCCAGTTCCGGGCTGGTGCTAGGGCCAGTTCCAAACAGGTTCCAGCCTTATCCCAGTTAAGAACCAGTTGGTTTCACACCGGCCAGAGTCAGCCATGGAGCCGGCGAGAGCAACGTCATGACGTCACTGCAAACGTCTCCGCTTTCCCAGCAACCCTCCCGCCTTGCCGGAACTGCTGTACAATAATAAGAAGAACCCTCGCGCCAGTTCCAAACACAACAACAACAATTTCTCTGTCTTCGATTCAATCCGTGTATGGTTCGTTCTTTGAATATTCCGATTTAAAACAAAATCAGGAAAAACAATTAACAGTCATTTTTTGGTTTTTCTGATTTGGTTTTGAAGCCGAAAAAAGGCAAAAAGAATATACAAATAAACTGTATTTTTCTGTTTTTTTTTTATCAAAACGGGAAAACTGAATAATCCAGTTGCTTGTTTTGTTTGCGTGATATTTAGATAAAACCGCAATGAATGCCGGGAAAAGGGCACGCAGATTAAAAAAAATACATATAAAGACGTTTCAAATGTTCCATCGAGTCTCTTGCATTCTACAATGGCCAGCTTTATTGTTTTCCGTGGGAGCCGGCGACTTAGTCTGCGAGTGGCCGATCTGAAACTAAATCGGAAACTAGATTTCTTCTTCGAAGGTTGTGCTCCACACAGAACCTCCTCACCGTCATAACGGAGCACTTCGGGGCACCAGATTGCTTTAGAGCGGTACTGATCGCGTTGTGTGTCTGACAGTTCACGAATAAAATCACCATACCGTTCAAGTGCGGCCATAACTAAGGCTTTTTTCTTCGCTGCGTTCTGCCTTCTGGTGTAGCCTATAACTATAAATGTATCTATTTTTTAACACACAAACACAAATAAAATGCCATTTATTTGTTTATTCCTCTTGCTCTTTTTCCGATTCAAAACCAAATCATAAAAAAACAAAAAACGACTGTTAATTGTTTTTTCTGATTTTGTTTTAAATCTGAGTATTCAAAGAACGAACCATACACGGATTCACGTCCATTGTTTACTTCGGTGTTTTTAAAATGCCGGTCTTCGTTGGTCTTCCTGTTTATGAAGGTAAGGATAACCCCGCCCCCTGCCCCCGGCGTAAAAGCAGTTCTCGTTCTAGCCCAGCTCAATCCTGGGGCTGGAGTTGAACCGGTTTTTAGAGGCCGGAGCCGGTTCTCTGGCGGTGTGAAACCAAAACCCTGGCCCTAGCTCCGAACTAGCCCGGAAGGGGCTCCGATTATGCGGCGGTGTGAAAGGCCCAATGGTGCTCTGTTGTCAGGAACGGCGGTCTCCAGGTGGGCTCCGGGCTCCAGGCGGGCTCCGAGCTCCAGGCGGGCTCCAGGCTCCAGGCGGGCTCCAGGCTCCAGGCGGGCTCCGGGTGGAGGCTGATCTGCAGCAAGGTCCTGGAGGCGGAGGACCTGGACACGCCCCCTGACCAGCTGCTCTACGTCCTGGAGGCGGGGCCACGGCTCGGCTCGCTGCAGCTCAGGGTGGGACCAACGGGGGGGGGGAGTAGTGTTTGGTGTTGTGGTGTGTAGTTGGGTTGTTGTGTTGTGGTTTTATGATGTTGTGCAGTGTGCTGTTGTGTAGTGGTGTTGTGCAGTAAGGTGTTGTGTAGTGGTGTTGTGCAGTAAGGTGTTGTGTATTCCTGACCCCTGCTGTGTTCCTCAGAGCGGCCCTGATTGGTTGGTTCTCTCCGCCGGTCAGAACTTCACCCAGGAGGACGTGGACCTTAACCGCCTGGCCTACGCCCCCCCTGGGGTCAGGGGTCAGGACAGCTTCAGCTTCCACCTCAGCGACGGGCAGAACGACTCTCCATCCCAGAGCTTCAGCATCTCAATGCCCGGCTCCACGCCAGGTTAGCATCGCGGGCTACGCTACGCTAGCTCCATAGGCTACTGCGATGCCGGCTCCACAGGCTGCTGTTAGGCTAGCTTCACAGGCTACCACTACGTTAGCTTCACAGGCTACCGTTATACTAGCAAAGTATTAGCATTAACCTGCCAAACCACACTAGCTACCATTAACCTGCTACACGAAACTAGCTAGCCGTTATCTGCTCAGCCAAACTAGCTAGCATGAAGCTGGGCTCACAGTTACTCTGGGTGGGAGGAGGCTAACTAGCTCGGGCTAGCCTGAACTCTGGAACCCTGAAATATTAATGCCTCCTCGCCGACGGCTCATGGCACGCAGTGGCGCTAGCCTCCGTGCGCCACGCTAGCGTCCCGGAGCGGCGCTAGCCTCCTAGCCGCTACATTATTGAGCAGCGCGTGAACAGGAGGAGGAGGTGCAGCTGGCACCAGGCCCGCTCCGCCTGCAAGGAGGAGGTGAGGACCCCACTGAGGCCTCCTCAGGAGGTGAATAATTAACGGGCCGGGGGAGAGACCAGCTGTTGAGAAACACAGTTTAGTCTCTCTCTCTCTCTCTCTCTCTCTCTCTCTCTCTCTCTCTCTCTCTCTCTCTCTCTCTCTCTCTCTCTCTCTCTCTCTCTCTCTCTCTCTTTTCTGTTCAACAGAATCTGATTTACGTTTGGTTTCTGATTCAAATAGAAGCAGATTGACTTTTAAGTTTAGAATAAAATAATATACGGTTTCTAATTTAAACAAATATATTTACATTTTGAATTAAAATTGAAACATAGCTACTGTTTCTTTAATAATTAAAATAGAAACATCATTTAGTTTCCGATTAAAATAGATGAATAAAATATAATTAAAAGTCTTAACTTTGTAGTTTAGCATTAAAATATAAACTCTTTACATTAAAGTTTATAATTAGAATAATATCTTTACTGAGTTGTTTATAATTA
>NC_079418.1:9080770-9090770 GCF_026213295.1 Gadus chalcogrammus
ACATGACATTGTCACATGACGTCATCACATCAACACATGACACTGTCACATGACGTCATCACATCAACACATGACACTGTCACATGACGTCATCACATCAACACATCACATGACACTATCACATGACACTATCACATGACGTTATCACATCAACACATGACACTATCACATGACGTCATCACATCACATGACACTATCACATGACGTCATCACATCACATCAACACATCACATGACACTATCACATGACGTCATCACATCACATCAACACATCACATGACACTATCACATGACGTCATCACATCACATCAACACATCACATGACACTATCACATGATGTCATCAAATCAACACATCACATGACACTATCACATGACGTCATCACATCACATCAACACATCACATCACATGACACTATCACATGACGTCATCACATCACATCAACACATCACACTATCACATGACGTCATCACATCACATCAACACATCACATGACACTATCACATCACGTCATCACATCACATCAACACATCACATGACACTAACACATGATGTCATCACATCACATCAAAACATCATATGACACTAACACATGATGTCATCACATCACATCAACACATCACATGACACTAACACATGATGTCATCACATCACATCAAAACATCATATGACACTAACACATGATGTCATCACATCACATCAACACATCACATGACACTAACACATGATGTCATCACATCACATCAAAACATCATATGACACTAACACATGATGTCATCACATCACATCAACACATCACATGACACTAACACATGATGTCAACACATCACATCAAAACATCACATGACACTATCACATCACGTCATCACATCACATCAACACATCACATGACACTATCACATCACGTCATCACATCACATCAACACATCACATGACACTAACACATGATGTCATCACATCACATCAACACATCACATGACACTAACACATTATGTCATCACATCACATCAAAACATCATATGACACTAACACATGATGTCATCACATCACATGACACTAACACATGATGTCATCACATCACATCAAAACATCATATGACACTAACACATGATGTCAACACATCAACATCAAGTATCATTATATGACGTCATCACTTGACAATATCACATGACATCTTAACATGACCTCATCACATGTTGCCATCACATATCATCCATGACACTGTCACATGATGTCTTTAAATTATGATGTCATTACATCATGACATCACATGTCTTCCTCTGGTCCAGTGATAAACAGGAAGTGACATCACATGTGTCCCCCGCTGCAGGTGGTAGAAGGAAGCGCCAAACTGGACAAAGACTTCAGTCACAGCAGCGCAAAGCTGATCCAGTTTGACCCAGGTACTGCTGAGTACTACTGAGTACTGCTACTAAGTACTAGCCTACTGAGTACTACTGAATACTTCTGAATACTATTGATTACTACTAATACTGTGTACTACTGAGTACTAATAATACTAATTACTACTAATAC
Organism: Gadus chalcogrammus; assembly: GCF_026213295.1. Taxonomy (NCBI): domain Eukaryota; kingdom Metazoa; phylum Chordata; class Actinopteri; order Gadiformes; family Gadidae; genus Gadus; species Gadus chalcogrammus. The sequence continues at coordinate 9,082,306 of NC_079418.1, forward strand.
TGAGTACTACTGATTACTAATAATACTAATTGCTACTAATACTGAGTACTACTGATTACTAATAATACTTCTAATAGTCCTTCTAATACTGAGTACTATTGAGTACTACTGAATACTAGAACTACTGAGTACTACTGAATACCATTGATTACTACTAATACTTGGTACTAGTGAGCACTACTGAGTACTACTGATACTGATTACTACTGAATACTGCTACTACTGAGTACTACTGAGTACTACTAATACTGAGTTCAACTGAGTACAACTGAGTACTACTTATGCTAAGTACTACTACTATTGAGTACTTCTGAGTTCTACTGAGTACTACTGAATACTACTTATACTGAGTTTCTACTGAGTACTACTGAATACTACTATTACTGAGTGCTACTGAATACTACTACTACTGAGTACTTCTGAGTACTACTGAGTACTACTGAATACTTCTACTAGTACTTAATCCTACTAGTGAAGATACTACTGAATAGTACTACTTCTAATATTTAATGCTACTACTGAAGGTGCTACTAATACTTAACACTACAAGTGAAGATACTACTAATACTTAATACTTCTACTGGAGATACTACTAATACTCAATACTACAACTGGAGATACTGCTAGTATTCAATACTACTACTGGAGATACTACTTGAACTTAAAACTACTACTGGGGATACCACTAACACTTAATACTACTGGAGATACTACTAATATTAAATACTACTGGAGATACTACTAATACTTAATACTAGTGGAGATACTACTAATACTTGATACTACTGGAGATACTACTAATACTTAACACTACTAGAGATACTAATACTTAATAAAACTGGAGATACTACTAAAACTTAATACTACTGGAGATACTACTAATACTTAATACTAGTGGAGATACTACTAATACTTAATACTAGTGGAGAAACTACTAATACTTAATACTAGTGGAGATACTACTAATACTTAATACTACTGGAGATACTACTAATACATAATAGTATTACCACCTCTGTGGATACGAGATGTTTCCACATGACCTCCTGACCTCCTGACCTTCTGGTGCTCAGGGGTCAACGTGAAGACCTGGACCGTCTATCTCCATGACGACCAGCTGGAGGAGAACAACGAGAGCTTCAGCATCACTCTGAGTAACCCTGACAACGCTGTTCTAGGTCCCCTCCACACCGCCACCGTGGAGATCATCGACCCCAGAGGAGGTGGGCACGCACACGCGCGCACGCACGCACGACGCACGCACACACACACACACAGACACACACACACACACACACACACACACACACACACACACACACACACACACACACACACACACACACAGACATACACACAAACTCACACACATTAAAGCATTGCATTGTGGGAGAGATCTGAGTTGACCTCCTCTGTGCCCAAGGATCATGTGACCCCGAAGATCTGAAGGTGGAGGACAAAAGCTCCACCCCTACTCCACCCGCCACTGCAGAGGAGGAGGAGGAGGAGCCTATCACAGACATAGAGGCGGAGCTTCTGTGGGACAGCCACGACCCTCCTGCCCGGGGCGATGTGCCCCGCCCCCAGGACCACGACTATGTGGAAGAGGCGGAGCCCCAGGACCAGCCGCCGCAGTACCACCTCAGACCAGCAGGGGGCGCCATACCGCCGCAGTACCCCCTCAGACCAGCGGGGGGCGCCATACCACCGCAGTACCCCCTCAGACCAGCGGGGGGCGCCATACCACTGCAGTACCCCCTCAGACCAGCGGGGGGCGCCGGAGCTGCGCCACACTGGCAGGTGAGACCCGGCGGCCTGGGGGTGAGACCCGGGGGTCTGGGGGGTGAGACCCGGGGGTCTGGGGGGTGAGACCCGGGGGTCTGGGGGCTGAGACCCGGGGGCCTGGGGGTGAGACCCGGGGGCCTGGGGGTGAGACCCGGGGGCTGACTGTAGCGTTTCTCCCCAGAAGGACGCCGCTCACACTGGGACCAGGGACCGAGTCTGGACCGTGAGAACACACCTCCTCCTCCTCCTCCTCCTCCTCCTCCTCCTCCTCCTCCTCCTCCTCCTCTTCCTCTTCCTCCTTCTCCTCCCATAGCTGTCTGTCTGTCTGTCTGTATGTCTGTCCTCAGCCTGTCTGTCTGTCCTCAGCCTGGTCTGTCTGTCTGTCTGTCTGTCTGTCTGTCTGTCTGTCTGTCTGTCTGTCTGTCTGTCTGTCTGTCTGTCTGTCTGTCTCCAGTGAGGTTCCTCCCTGTCCTCCTTCAGGTCCACAGTCTGGGGTCCTCCTGGGTCCATGAGGGTCCGGCTCAGACCAGGACCCCCCAAGACCCGCAAGACCCCCAAGACCACCTACAGGAGCCCCCACACACACACCAGACCAAGGTACACACACATACTCACACACACAGTTAGACATACATTAAAGGTGACATAATATGACAACAACCCTGGACCTGCGTCCGGCCGCAGCCCGGTGCGACCCTGTAACCATGGTGACCTGTCCCCTCAGCCCCCCCAGGGTCCCGGGGGGTCGGAGGTCAGGTGTGGGCGGGGCTGGACGCTCCACAGTGGGAGGTGCTACCGGCTGGGAGGGGGCGTGGCTACCTGGAGCAGCGCCCAGAGGACCTGCTCCCTGCTGTGAGGACGCACACACATACACACACACACACACACACACACACATACACACACACAATAACAATTAGGGCATTTAGCAGACCCTTTTATCCAAAGCGACTTATATCAGTTAATACACACATTGAAACACCGACGGCAGAGTCAACCATGCAAGGCGACAGCCAGCTCGTCAGGAGCAGTTAGGGTTAAGAGTCTCGCTCAGGGACACATCAACACTCAGCTAGGAGGAGCTGGGGATCAAACTAGCAACCTTTCGGTTACAAGACAACTGCTCTACCTCCTGAGCTAAGCCAACCCCCCCCCCACACACACACCCACACACACACACACACACACAGTCACACAAACTCTCACATCTAGTAAGCACTGCACTGTATTAATACAGTGTAGTACTGTAGTCTTACAGTGTGGTACTGTAGTAATACAGTACAGCACTGTAGTATTACAGTGTAGTACTGTAGTTATATAGTACAGTACTGTAGTAATACATTACAGTACTGTAGTATTGAAGTGTGGTACTGTAGTAATACACTACAATACTGTCGTAATTCAGTACAGTACTGTAGTAATAAGGTGTAGTACTGTAATACTACAGTACTACAATGTAATACTACAGAACTGCACTGTATTACTACAGTACCACACTGTAATTCTACAGTACGGTACTCTAGTATTACAGTGTGGTACTGTAGTAATACAGTGCAGTACTGTAGTATTACAGTGCGGTACTGTAGTAATTCAGTGCGGTACTGTTGTAATACAGTACAGTACTGTACTATTACAGTGCAGTACTGTAGTAATACAGTGTAGTACTGTAGTATTACAGTGCAGTACTGTAGTATTACAGTGTAGTACTGTAGTAATACAGTGTGGTACTGTAGTAATACAGTGCAGTACTGTAGTATTACAGTGCAGTACTGTAGTTATACAGTGTAGTACTGTAGTAATACAGTGTGGTACTGTAGTAATACAGTGCAGTACTGTAGTATTACAGTGCAGTACTGTAGTTATACAGTGTAGTACTGTAGTAATACAGTGTAGTACTGTAGTAAGCAGTGCTTGCGGTGCAGGTTCCAGGGCGGTCTGACGGCCGTCCACTCGGGGAAGGAGCTGGCCTGGCTCTGGAGGTTCGCTGGACGCAAGCCCTTCTGGATCGGTGACTGCCTTGCCTTACCTTAACTTACCTTAATGTTACCAATGCACACCTCCTTACCTTAACCTTACCTTAACCCATTCACACGTCCTCACCTTAACCTTGTTGACCGCCTCCTTACCTTCAGGTGTTGACCGCCTCCTTACCTTAAGGTGTTGACCGCCTTTTTACCTTAAGTTGTTGACCGCCTCCTCTCCCCGCCTCAGGTCTGACTGGGGGGCCAGGGAAGTGGGCGTGGCAGGATGGGCGGAGCCTGCAGTTCTCCAGGTTGCGGCCCCAGCGGGGGGCGGCAGGCCCGGGGGGGGTCTCAGGGGGGGGCCAGGGGGGGTCCCGTTGTGTTCTGGTCCAGAACGTGCGGACCTGGACCCCCGCCAGCTGCACCGAGGAACCACAACACGCATTCATCTGCTCAGCCTCTGCACCCCGCCCTGAGCCATCCTCAGGAACACATGAACCATGAACCATGGACACATGAACGCATGAACCATAGACACATGAACACATGAACACATGAACCATGGACACATGAACGCATGAACCATAGACACATGAACACATGAACACATGAACCATGGACACATGAACGCATGAACCATAGACACATGAACACATGAACACATGAACCATGGACACATGAACACATGAACCATGGACCCATGAAAACATGAACCATGAACACGTGAACCATGAAAACATGAACACATGAACCATGAACACATGAACCATGAACACATGAACCATGGACACATGAACACATGAACCATGGACCCATGAACACGTGAACCATAGACACATGAACCATAGACACATGAACCATGGACACATGAACACGTGAACCATGAAAACATGAACACATGAAACATGAACCATGAACACGTGAACCATGAACACATGAACCATGAACACATGAACCATGAACACATGAAGCATGAACACATGAACCATGAACACATGAACCATGGACACATCAAAACATGAACACATGAACACATGGCCCTACTAACACATGAGCCTTTAACACCTGAACATATGGACACATGAACCGATGAACACATGAACCATGAACACATGAACCATGAACACCTGAACCTATGAGCACATGACCACCTTAACGTATGAACACATGAGCCTATGACACCTGAACGTATGGACACATGAACACACTCCATTGTTTCCATCCTGCCTCTGTGCCTAGAACCACATTCATCCATGTGATCATTGTTGCCATACTTACATAAATCCTACTGTAGGAGATTCTCAAGATGAGTCCAGGAACATGTTCTGTTACCATAGCGACGGACACCTTGGTTACGTATCCTCATTATAAACAATGCTACTTCGTCTATGTTTCATTCTCGTTGTCTTACATCGAGGCTCCTGTACGCTACACATGTTTAAATAAACCTGCGCTCATGAATTCGTGTGACAGTCAATACTAGCCTGGGCAGTTAAGGTAGTTAGGTACAGGGATAGTAGTTGTTTTTACTCATTCCAGCATATTTACATGGTGTTTTTTAGACAACAATGTTCATAACTAGGCAAGGTCCAAATCTAATAAACCTATAAATAATTAAATAAAGGTAAAGTTAAGTTAGAGGTTAAGGTAAATGTAAAGGTAAACGTTAAGGTTAAGTTAAACGTGAAGGTAAATGTTAAAGTTAGGGTTAAGGTTAAGGTATTTTACAAGCGCCTTGCCGAAGAGAAAACATACTCACTACTGGAGAGCAATACTTTACGACATGTTTTATAGCCTTGTTGTTCATCCTTTGTGCGTTATGTAGTTTGTATCTCGACCTTTATTGACCTTATTTTAATAATAGATATTATTATATTATATCATCGTTATAAAGATATTCCTGCACCACTCTCAGTCACCACTAGAGCGCGGCGCCTCCCAGCTGATATTATCAGCAGATTCTGTCAGTGAGTTATCGCGAGCTGCGGTTTGTATTGAGCCGGACTCCGAAGAGGCGATCTACTCATCCACCCGCCGCTGCTGCAGAGCGATACTGCAGGAGAGCCTTCTCTGAGGAGCATGGTAGTGCGGTCAGGTTATTAATGAGGGTGGTAGTGTGATCAGGTTATTGATGAGGATGGTAATGTGATCAGGTTATTGATGTGGATGGTAGTGTGATCAGGTTATTAATGAGGATAATAATGTGATTCCGTTGACCACTTCCTCCACCAAACACACCCCATCAGACTCGAACTGACGTCATCACAGCTCAAACAAGAGCTTCGAGCACGTTAAGGATGCGCAAGTGACGTCATCATAGCTATGACAGTAGAGATACCATTGACAAAGAGATCACTACGCGATTAGCCTCTGGATATGCTAATAAACCGTCTATTGATTGTTCTCGGTTGAAACCAACACAGAGACAACGTGATGAGAGGAGGGGGTCTAGCAGCGCCCACCAGGGTCCGGGTCGGGGAAGGATGCAAAGACACCCAAAACCAGCAGGGGGCGCCAGGTTACCACCATGTGTATACAGCATTATATTACAGAACTAGTACTCAAAACACAGTAGAAAGTGTATACAGCATTATACTACAGAACTAGTACTCAAAACACAGTAGAAAGTGTATACAGCATTATATCACAGAACTAGTACTCAAAACACAGTAGAAAGTGTATACAGCATTATACTACAGAACTAGTACTCAAAACACAGTACAAAAGTGTATACAGCATTATACTACAGAACTAGTACTCAAAACACAGTAGAAAGTGTATACAGCATTATACTACAGAACTAGTACTCAAAACACAGTACAAAAGTGTATATAGCATTATACTACAGAACTAGTACTCAAAACACAGTACAAAAGTGTATACAGTATTATACTACAGAACTAGTACTCAAAACACAGTAGAAAGTGAATACAGCATTATACTACAGAACTAGTACTCAAAACACAGTAGAAAGTGTATGCAGCATTATACTACAGAACTAGTACTCAAAACACAGTAGAAAGTGTATACAGCATTATACTACAGAACTAGCACTCAAAACACAGTAGAAAGTGTATCCTACAGCAGAACTAGTACTTAAAACACACTTGCATGTGTTTACAGCATTATACTACAAAATAATGCTGTAGTATAATGCTGTAAATTATACTACAGCATTACTACAGCATTATTGCAGCAGAACTAGCACTTAAAACACAGTAGAATGTGTATACAGCATTATACTACAGAACTAGCATTTAAAACACACTAGCATGTGTAGACAGCATTATACTACAAAACTAGTACTTAAAACACAGTATAATGTGTATATACTAGCATTATACTACAGAACTAGAACTTAAAACACACTAGCATGTGTATACAATACAGGACTTTTTTTAATGGGCTAAGATGCAGTCTTCACGCATTAATATAAGACACACACGCACGCACGCACGCACGCACGCACGCACGCACGCACGCACGCACGCACGCACGCACGCACGCACGCACGCACGCACGCACGCATACAACTAGTCTCGTCTCGTCAACAACGGATCGCGAGGGGATTCTCCAAAACAGGCGCACGTGGGTGACCTAGAACGCGTCTGGTCCGGGAACCAATGAGGGCGCAGAGAGGGACTCTATCGACCGCGTTGCGCCAATGAGTTCTGTTAAAGGCCCCGCCCCCCACCGAGGGAGGAGATAAAGACGGGTTTCAGCAGCAGCCGTCAGACCCTATCCTCGTCTCTGGGCGTACTAACTTCTTCTGGTGCTACCCAAGGAAGATTACAGGACCACAGCAGCGCATTCTCTGGAGACTCTACACTGTGTAATACGGTATTACTCCTGGAGACTCTACACTGTGTAATACGGTATTACTCCTGGAGACTCTACACTGTGTAATACGGTATTACTCCTGGAGACTCTACACTGTGTAATACGGTATTACTCCTGGAGACTCTGCACTGTGTAATACGGTATTACTCCTGGAGGCTCTACACCGTGTAATACGGTATTACTCCTGGAGACTCTACACTGTGTAATACGGTATTACTCCTGGAGACTATACACTGTGTAATACGGTATTACTCCTGGAGACTCTACACTGTGTAATACGGTATTACTCCTGGAGACTCTACACTGTGTAATACGGTATTACTCCTGGAGACTCTACACTGTGTAATACGGTATTACTCCTGGAGACTATACACTGTGTAATACGGTATTACTCCTGGAGACTCTACACTGTGTAATACGGTATTACTCCTGGAGACTCTGCACTGTGTAATACGGTATTACTCCTGGAGGCTCTACACCGTGTAATACGGTATTACATCCCATCGCAACATGACGCTTGAAGAGCTGGTCGGATCCGACATGAGTCATAATACGTAAGTGTGTGTGTCTCTCTCTCTCTCTCTCGCTCTCGTTCTCTCTCAACCTCACGAGACTAACCTGCGTCTCGTGTTGCAGGATGGACAGCGCGAGCGACGCGCTCGAGGCGCTGGTGGTCGCGGCGCAGCGGCAGGACTGCCTCACCGTGGGGGTCCTAGAGTCCGCCCAACTCATGAATGTGTGAGTACCCCCCCCTTCTCCCGCGCTATAGCTTCATGTTGTCACCTCGTGATTCACGTTGTTCTCCTAGGGTCGTGTCATGTCATCATGTTAAGTCATGTTGTCATGTTAACACATGTTAACGTCATGTTAACCCCCCCC
>NC_079418.1:9095770-9103270 GCF_026213295.1 Gadus chalcogrammus
CTCCGAGACCGGAAATTACGTCACAATTGCAACTCGGAAGGCTGTTGTCTGCGGCATCTGGATCAGCAACAGCAATGAAATGCCTTGCTCCCCTCAACTATGAAACAATATAAAATAATACAACTTATAAGAGGAACACAAGAAAAGCAATTTCTCATTAGCTGCTGTAGATTAGCCCGACACCTTGACTCTGCGGCGCTGCTACTCCAATAGAGCAGCAGACGGCCGGCCGCGTGAAGCTAGCAACGGCCGCGTGAAGCTAGCACCGGCCGCGTGAAGCTAGCACCTGCCGGCGAGAAGCTAGCACTGGCCGGCATGAAGCTAGCACCTTCCGGCGTGACGCTTCACGCGACCCAGACGACCCCGCAGCCACAGTGCACGCTCCACAGCTAGCTAACCTATGAAGACAGAGCCATGGCCATGAGCTAGCTAACCTATGAAGACAGAGCCGTGGCCATGAGCAGTGAAAAGATTTAATGAAAACTCGATCAAGAAAACCGTACCTTTCAGTATCGATGGAGGCAGAGTATCTGATCATAGACTTCAAAGGCAAACCCATGTGTCTGGTTTGCTTAGACACCATATCAGTCCTGAAAGATTTCAACTTTTTTCAGTTTTGGGCCATCATTGAATGATGATGTATGTGAGCCCTTTGCACTGAAAAAAATACTAATCACTCATGTGGCTATTGTTGTTTCTTTTAAAACAAACTTGTTGTGTTTGTCGTTTAAAAGGATTATGACATGTCAAAAATGCATCACAGCATGGAAAATATGAAATGAATGTATGCTGGTTAAATTAACATACAGATGTATCAATACAAATATATTGTTCTTATTTAGAATTATTGTGTAGCTTATCATGAAAGATGCCCATCCCTGCCTCAATACATAACATCATGAAGGAACCCTAGACAGACAGACAGACCTGAACACCAGCTCTGTGTGTGTGTGTGTGTGTGTGTGTGTGTGTGTGTGTGTGTGTGTGTGTGTGTGTGTGTGTGTGTGTGTGTGTGTGTGTGTGTGTGTGTGTGTGTGTGTGTGTGTGAGAGCTATCTATAGGCTGGGGTCAGGTTCTGGGGGGTCTGGGTCTCCTGGACTCCTCCAGACCAGACTGTGGAGTCAGAGTCTGGCTGACGTCAGGAGGCAGGAATCCACCGGCTAGCCCCGGGCTGCAGACTGCGCCTCCCCGACCGAGAGGAGCTTTAACGGGCCCGTGGCGCCCCCTGGCGGCCGCTCGGAGGACGTCGGGAAGGTGGTCAATGATTACCATGGTTAATGTGGTTTATTGATATTATTCAAACATATATAGTATAATCTAATATGAATTTTATGTTAATCCAAAGTCTGATTAATATCTTATATGAATTTAAAGTGGAATTACTATGTTACATAAATCAAATGTGATTAATATGTTATATTCATTCATTTAAAAGCATGATACATCATATATTTAAATGATCAATTATCAATAATATACATCATATATTTAAATGATCAATTATCAATAATATATTATATATCATGTGTTCCTTTATGTGTTCATGTGTTAACCTTCATGTGTTTATGTGTTCAGGTGTGTCCTACCTGTAGAGAGGAACCAACAGCCCCTGCTGGTTGGTGGCCGGATGAGGATCTGTCGCCCCCTGCTGGTTGGTGGCCGGATGAGGATCTGTCGCCCCCTGCTGACTCCTCCAGTTCCTGTCATGTGACACAAAGAGCGATGATTCATTATTCTACCGCAATTAACATTTATATAGTTATGAATGTGTTATTCATGTGAACGTTCAGTATTCATCTTTGAGACACACACACACACACACACACACACACACACACACACACACACACACACACACACACACACACACACACACACACACACACACACACACACACACACACACACACACACACACACACAGCGAGGGAGAGGGAGAGAGAGAGAGAGAGAGAGAGAGAGAGAGAGAGAGAGAGAGAGAGAGAGAGAGAGAGAGAGAGAGAGAGAGAGAGAGAGAGAGAGAGAGAGATGTGACATCAGACTCCGGCAGCGCACGCAGTGAACTCAGCATCCCCGTTCTCCCGGAGCCGCTCGCGCCCAACGCCCTAAAGAGATCAACACGAGCGGACGATGAGGTAGGAGCGACCGTATGATGACATCGATTCGATATTGAGAAAATAAATAGACGATAGACACGATGATGAGAGATGTGGTATTACGTTTCGTTCTGATCGCTGTAAGATGGTGGCTGCGCGCGACGCCACAGTGGTCCTGATGAGAATTTTAAGCAGGGGGGGAGGGGTGGAAGAGGATGCTGCTGTCGGATAACACGACGTTATAGATCCGAACCGAGCAGAATGCACCGGTAACGGACCGGAGGACCGGACCTCTAATAACAGGACCGGTAACCGCTCGGGCCCGCCCCGGTAACAACGCGCCTCAAACACAAAGCGAGGCCTGCAGAGTGTGCGTGTGCGCGCGCTCGTGTGTGTGTGTGTGTGTGTGTGTGTGTGTGTGTGTGTGTGTGTGTGTGTGTGTGTTTTAAACATGCGAATGAAAGGTTTAATGATAACTACCACTGAATAAGCCTACACACAGTAGTTAACTGTGCACCTTGGTATATTGAAGCAGGCCTACATCCTGTAGTTTAGTGTATACTGTAGTTCGGGCTCTACCATATATTTATATTCTGTTATATATTATCATTGTGTTGTTTAGATACAGTAGGTGTTTACATTATATAATGCATCATGTCATATAATATTGGCCTATGTATTGTCATTGGGTTGGTATCTAATTATATCTATAGATATATAGATAGATGCATAGATATGTAAAGATATCTAGATATAGCTGTATATCAATATCTATCTATCTATATCTCTATAATTATATCTATATGTCTTTCTTTATCTCTATATATCAGATATAAAGATATATAGGTATAGATATGTATAGTTGTAGCTCTTTTGACCATGCCAGGACATGCTAGAGCTATCCTGATTATTACAGTCATTTCAAGTGTTTCTTGTGTCCTCTAGTTTTAATTAAAAGAAGTGTTTATTTTAAATGGCCCCATCCCTTCAGCATGAAAAATCGTAATCTTAGCGATATTAGCAGAGTCGACAAACCTCTGCCTTATCCCTGAAACACAATCAAATCCACCACAGAGCTTCTGATCACATAGCTTAGCACAATCACGTTTCTTAGCACGATCACGTAGCTTAGCACAATCATGTAGCTTAGCATGATCACATAGCTTGCTAAGCTACCTGAGGCCAAAGATGAATTTCTCCCCTGGGGGACATTAAAGTATACTTTATCTCATCTTTATCTTGATCTTAGCACAATCACATAGCTTAGCCCAATCACGTAGCTTAGCCCGATCACGTAGCTTAGCATGAGAGAGCGAGAGCGAGAGCAAGAGAGAGAGAGAAAGAAAGATGGTGTCAGAAACCTAAAGATTAGCTCAGGCCTCTGATGCTCAACATGGTGTTCCCTGTGTTTCACTTGAGGTAGAAAAGCCAATCATCCCTTCCCACCTCTGGCAGTAGAGATTGAACCCCTGAGAGACATCAGGTGGAACCCAGAGAAGCAGAGTGAGGAGGATCTGTCGAGCACAGAGCTGATCAGGATTTGACATTTGTCTTTATTTTTATACTTCATGGCTGCATCTGGAATTTAACAACTTTCTGACTGATCAAACAGACGTTACAGTAATATATATAAAGGGGGGTGGCTATGCGGAGCTCTGAACAGGTGAGTCTTGAGTCTCTAGAAGCTGGTGAGCGACTCTGTGGTCCTGCCGTCGGCAGGGAGCTCGCTCCACCTCTGCGGGACCAGAACAGAGAAGAGTTGGGACATTGTTGTTCAACCATTGGTTGCTCTTAGCGACGGCGGTACCAGACGTCCAGCTGAGGTAGTTGAGCAGAGGGATCGAGCTGGGGTGTGGTCTGACCAACACTTCGAGCCAGGCAGGGGCAGTTCCATCGACCTTGTATGCCAGTACCATCGTCTTGAAACTGATGCGAGCTACTACAGGGAGCCAGCGGAGGTCCCTGAAGAGGGGGTCTGATGGGAGAGTTTTGGTAGGTTGAACACGCGCTGCCTGCAGCCTTCTGGACACGCTACAAAGGGTTAACGGCGGAGGCAGGGAGTCAGCCAGGAGCGAGGGGCAGTAGTCGAGGCGGGAGATGGGGAGTGCGACTGATGTCCAGTACCACACTGAGGTGTCTTGCGGTTGGTGATGGAGATACAGCGATGTCCCTGGCATTAGGACGGGCTCAGTCTTGTAGAAGTTAAGCTTCAGGGGATGGGCAGTCGTCCAGGTGCTGACGTCTGCCTGACACTCCGAGATGCGTGTTGCAATCAGGTGGCTGTCAGAGGAGGGGAAAGAGAAGAGTTCGGATTACATCAGAGTTCTACCGCCAGCAGAGTTCTACCGCTCAGAGTTCTAACGCCAGCAGAGTTCTACCGCCAGCAGAGTTCTACCGCCAGCAGAGTTCTACCGCTCAGAGTTCTAACCCCAGCAGAGTTCTACCGCTCAGAGTTCTAACCCCAGCAGAGTTCTAACGCCAGCAGAGTTCTAACGCCATCAGAGTTCTACCGCCAGCAGAGTTCTACCGCCAGCAGAGTTCTAACCCCATCAGAGTTCTAACCCCATCAGAGTTCTAACCCCAGCAGAGTTCTACCGCCAGCAGAGTTCTGACGCCATCAGAGTTCTACCGCCAGCAGAGTTCTACCGCCAGCAGAGTTCTACCGCCAGCAGATTTCTACCGCCAGCAGAGTTCTGACGCCATCAGAGTTCTACCGCCAGCAGAGTTCTACCGCCAGCAGAGTTCTACCGCCAGCAGAGTTCTACCGCCAGCAGAGTTCTACCGCCATCAGAGTTCTACCGCCAGCAGAGTTCTACCGCCATCAGAGTTCTAACGCCAGCAGAGTTCTACCGCCAGCAGAGTTCTACCGCCAGCAGAGTTCTACCGCCAGCAGAGTTCTACCGCCAGCAGAGTTCTACCGCCAGCAGAGTTCTACCGCCATCAGAGTTCTAACGCCAGCTGAGTTCTAACGCCAGCTGAGTTCTACCGCCAGCAGAGTTCTGACCACTTGGTCTTAAACGAGAGGGCCTTGCAGTGACTTCAGATGAACAGCAGTGAGCAGGGGGGGGTCTATGATGCCTGGGGCCTCCCACCAGACGGGGGCGACAGTGCTTCCCTCAGCCCCTCCTGGCTGCACAGACTCTGTAGTAAACTGTAGTTTGTTGTGTTGCAGCCGGCGGCAGTGAGGACAGACGATGGCCACGGTAGCGGCGTCCTACGACCAGCTGGCCCACCAGGTGCAGGCCCTCCGCAAGGAGAACTCCCACCTGCGGCGTGAGCTGGAGGACAACTCCAACCACCTGTTCAAACTGGAGAACGAGACCTCAGATATGAAGGTACCGCACCAGCTAGCATCTACAGCAACCCGCTAGCATCTACAGCAACCCGCTAGCATCTACAGCATCCCGCTAGCATCTACAGCATCCCGCTAGCATCTCTAGAACAACGTTACCATTACCACACAGCACCCATCGTCACTCTGAAACTCTGACGACTCCTCTCTCCCCACCTCCTCCTCCAGGAGGTGCTGAAGCAGCTCCAGACTAAACTGGACCAGGAGGCGGGAACACTGGCCTCCTCGGGGCGGACCGACGTCCTGGACCAGCTCAAAGGTGACCTCATGCTGATGATGTCATGATTATGATGTCATGATGATATGATGATGATGTCATGATGATGACGTGATGATGTCATGATTATGTCATGATGATGCAGTCATCCAATTGGATCAATAGAGTTTCCCTTGTTGTTGTGTGGATGCAGAGCTTCACATGGACCTGACCAACTACTACGAGCTGAAGACCCGCCCCGCCCCGCCCCCCCTCAGTGGGGCGGGGCGGGACGACCTCCTGGCCCTAGCTCCGCCCCCCTCCACATTAGCCCCGCCCCCCTCTGCCCTGTTGAGGGGCCCGCTGCGCCCCCCCTCCTCCTCCTCCTCCCGGCAGAACACTGTCCCCGACGACGCCCTCCTGGACGGAGCCCCGCCCATGGCCGCCCTGATTGGTGGAGACGGACGAATGAATGAGCAGCATGTGGAGGAGCTGTACCGTGAAAAGTGAGACCACATCACACACACACACACACACACACACACACACACACACACACACACACACACACACACACACACACACACACACACACACACACACACACACACACACACACGCACGGACACACACACACACACACACACACACGCCACACTACAGCAGATCAGATTCCATCCCAGCGTAGCGGTAAGGAGGTTGCCATGGTTACAGGAGGCTGCTTCTGAGCGAGATGGAGCGGGAGGAGCGGGAGAGGTGCTGGTTCTACAGCGAGCTGCAGGGACTAACACAGAGGCTCGCACAATTACCGCAAATCGACACGGTGAGGAGCACGCACACACACACACACACACACTCACAGAGACACGGTGAGACGCACACGCACACACACACACTCACACGCAGACACACACATGGACACGGTGAGACGTACACAGACACATACACAATCACACACAGACACACACATGGATACGGTGAGACGCACACACACACACACACACACAGTAACACACACCCCTACCCTGATGGGGGAGCGGGCCCCTGGTGCGGGCCCCTGGTGCAGGTCCCTGACCTGGCCCGGTTGTAGTTCTCCATCCAGATGGACCTGATCCGGCAGCAGCTGGAGTTCGAGGTGCAGCAGGTGCGCTCCGTCATGGAGGAACGCTTCGGGACCAATCAGCTCACGGTGCAGAGGACCCAGGTGAGCTCTGATTGGCCAACCGCTAAGGGGAGCTCTCCTGATTGGCCGCTTATTGGAAAGATTTTGGATACACTTTTTGATGTAGACATCTGGAGACTAAACTCTGTGTGGGTGTGTGTGTGTGTGTGTGTGTGTGTGTGTGTGTGTGTGTGTGTTTCCAGATGCGTGTGGGTCGTCTTGAACAGCTGGAAAGAGAGCTTCAAGAAGCCAGAGAGAACCAGGAGGTAACACACACACACACACACACACACACACACAGTACACACACACACACACAGTACACACACACACACACACACACACACACACACACACAGTACGCCCACCCACCCACACGCACACAGTACACACATACACTCTCAGTAGGTGGGGGGGGTCAGCAGGTCCAGGGAGGCCCCGCCCCCCCACAGCCAGAAGGCGGGGAACAGCGGCTGTGTGAAGCTGCAGTGGAAGGTGTGGAGGCGTGTCCTGCGGTCAGCTGACAGGAAGTAGAAAGACAGCGCCCCCCCTGGCCAATCCAGAAACACCCCAACCCTGCAGGGGGTGGATTCCCACGGCCCCGCCCCCACCCTGCGGGGGGTGGAGTCACACAGCCCCGCCCCCACCCTGCGGCCCGCGTGACTCGCTACGAAGCCCCAATCAGAACACTCCA
>NC_079418.1:9108270-9130651 GCF_026213295.1 Gadus chalcogrammus
AGGTTCTAGGTGGTTCTAGGAGGTGGATGAGGTTCTAGGAGGTGGATGAGGTTCTAGTTGGTTCTAGGAGGTGGATGAGGTTCTAGGTGGTTCTAGGAGGTGGATGAGGTTCTAGGGGGTTCTAGGAGGTGGATGAGGTCATAGGTGGTTCTAGGTCCCGGTTCCTCTGCTCACTGCGGTTCTCCTCCAGACATCCCGGAGCCAGTGGACCCTCAGATCTGTCAGGTGACCTGCGCTGTGATGAAGCTCTCCTTCGAAGAGGAGTACCGCCGTGCCATGAACGAGCTGGGTAAACAACAACACAACCACAACACAGCACAACACAACACTAAACAACCACAACATTACAACACTAAACAATGCTGTGCAGTGCCTCCGTCAGTGGGCAGCTCCTCCGTCAGTGGGCAGTGCCTCCCTCAGGGGGCAGTGCCTCTGTCAGGGTGCAGCCCCTCACTGTGAGCAGTGCCTCCATCAGGGGCAGCTCCTCCGTCAGGGTGCAGCTCCTCTGTCAGGGGGCAGCTCCTCCGTCAGGGTGCAGCTCCTCCGTCAGGGTGCAGCTCCTCCGTCAGGGGGCAGCTCCTCTGTCAGGGGGCAGTGCCTCCGTCAGTGGGCAGCTCCTCCGTCAGGGTGCAGCTCCTCCGTCAGGGGGCAGCTCCTCCGTCAGGGTGCAGCTCCTCCGTCAGGGTGCAGCTCCTCCGTCAGGGTGCAGCTCCTCACTGTGTGCTCTGCTCCAGGCGCCCTGCAGGTGGTGGCTGACCTGCTCCACCTGGACCAGGAGACGTACGGGATGCTCAACGACCCCATCAACCTGGCGCTGCGGCGCTATGCCGGCATGGCGCTCACCAACCTCACCTTCGGGGACGTGGCCAACAAGGTAGGAGCAGGACACCACCGTCAGGGATGGAGGTCAGGGATGGAGGCCCTATGGGGGCCTCCGTCAGCCCCCACTGGGGCCATAGGGGGCAGGAGAGAGCTGGTAATGGAGGCTCCAGGGTTAGTGTACAACAGATAGCTAGGGTAAGACGCTAAACCCTGCTGGGGACTACCTTTGGGTGCCAGGGGTGCGGGGGGGTAAGGCGGGAGGCTATGCAGAGTCCAGGTGAACTCTGAACCCGTGAGTCTTCAGTCTCTTGGGGTGCGGTGGCGTTGGCAGCGTGATGCTGGACTAGCGGAGAGTGGTGACGCCTGCCCCCCCCCCCCCCCCTGCAGGCCACGCTGTGCTCCAAGCGGAGCTGCCTGGCGGCGCTGGTGGCCCAGCTGGAGTCGGACAGCGAGGAGCTCCACCAGGTGGTCTCCAGCATCCTGAGGAACCTGTCCTGGAGGGCCGACATCAGCAGCAAGAGGGTTCTGAGGGACATGGGCAGCGTCCCGGCCCTCATCAGCTGCGCCCTGCAGGCCACCAAGGTGAGTCCGCCTCCTGGAGGTTAGGGTGAGTCCTCCTCCTGGATCAGGGTAGGGTGAGTCCTCCTCCTGGAGGTTGGGGTGAGTCCGCCTCCTGGAGGTTGGGGTGAGTTCGCCTCCTGGAGGTTAGGGTGAGTCCTCCTCCTGGAGGTTAGGGTGAGTCCGCCTCCTGGAGGTTAGGGTGAGTCCGCCTCCTGGAGGTTAGGGTGAGTCCGCCTCCTGGAGGTTAGGGTGAGTCCGCCTCCTGGAGGTTAGGGTGAGTCCGCCTCCTGGAGGTTAGGGTGACTTCGCCTCCTGGAGGTTAGGGTGAGTCCGCCTCCTGGAGGTTAGGGTGAGTCCGCCTCCTGGAGGTTGGGGTGAGTCCGCCTCCTGGAGGTTAGGGTAGGGTGGTGCTAGGAGGTGGATCAGTTGTTGTGTGTGTAACACGTTGTTTGCTCAACACGTTGTGTGTGTAACAGGCTGTGTGTAACACGTTATGTGTAACCTCACACGAGTACACACACACGAGTAACACGGTGTGTGTAACTCGTGTGTGTGTAACGGTGTGTGTAACTCGTGTGTGTGTAACACGTTGTGTGTGTAACTCGTTGTGTGTGTAACTCGTGTGTAACTCGTTGTGTGTGTAACTCGTTGTGTGTAACTCTTTGTGTGTAACTCGTTGTGTGTGCAGGAGTCGACCCTGAAGAGCCTGCTCAGCGCGCTGTGGAACCTGTCCGCCCACAGCGTGGAGAACAAGGTGTCCATCTGCTCCGTGGACGGGGCGCTGGGCTTCCTGGTGTCCACCCTGACCTACCGCTGCCAGACCAACTCCCTGGCCATCATCGAGAGCGGGGGGGGCATCCTGCGCAACGTGTCCAGCCTCATCGCCACGCGCGACGACTACCGGTGGGTCTGGTTACAGGGTTAGGGTTAGGGTAGGCTGGTTAGAGGGTTAGGGTAGGCTGGTTAAAGGGTTAGGGTAGGCTGGTTAGAGGATTAGGGTCAGCCCGTTAGAGGGTTAGGGTCAGCTGGTTAGAGGGTTAGGGTAGGCTGGTTAAAGGGTTAGGGTAGGCTGGTTAGAGGGTTAGGGTCAGCCCGTTAGAGGGTTAGGGTCAGCCCGTTAGAGGGTTAGGGTCAGCTGGTTAGAGGGTTAGGGTAGGCTGGTTAGAAGGTTAGGGTAGGCTGGTTAGAGGTAGAGTGTAGGCTGGTTAAAGGGTGAGGGTTGGCTAGTTAAGGTTCCCACTCTACATTGATGATGCCCTAAGGCTGTCCCTGGTGTACCTCTGGTCCTCAGACAAGTGCTGCGGGACCACAGCTGCCTGCAGACGCTGCTGCAGCACCTGCGCTCCCACAGCCTGACCATCGTCAGCAACGCCTGCGGGACCCTGTGGAACCTGTCGGCGCGCAGCCCCCGCGACCAGGAGCTGCTGTGGGACCTGGGGGCCGTCAGCATGCTGCGCAACCTCATCCACTCCAAGCACAAGATGATCGCCATGGGCAGCGCGGCCGCCCTGCGGAACCTGCTCTCCAACCGCCCCTTCAAGTACAAGGACGCGGCGGTGGTCTCGCCGGGCTCCTGCGTGCCCTCGCTCTACATGAGGAAGCAGAAGGCGCTGGAGGCGGAGCTCGACGCCAAGCACCTCTCCGAGACCTTCGACACCCTGGACAAGCCCAGCCCCAAGCACCTGGGCCTCCACAAGCCCCTCCGCCACATGGAGAGCCTGGCCCGGGACTACGCCTCCGACTCGGGCTGCTTCGACGACGACGAGGCCCCCAACCTGTCCAGCAGTCTGGACACGGGCAGCTTCTCCCGGCTCTCCATGTTCCTCGGTAACTCCAACTTCCTCCAAGCGGGAAGGAAAGACAACGAAGCCGAACGGGAGGCGGAGCCGTCTCACGGCGGCGACAGGAGGCACACGTCTCACGACCACGTGGTGTCCGCCGCCGCCGAGACGCTCGCCAAGAAGATCACCAACACCGTGGCCAAGATCGACCGCCTGGTGGACGACATCACCATGCACACCTCGTCGGAGGACAGCTTCAGCCTCAGCTCCGAGGACCCCTTCGCCGACTGGCCCTACGGGATGGACGAGCTGAACGAGGCGCGGGCCAAGTCCTGCTCGCCCTGCCACCTGTCGGACACCAGCAGCCTGGCCCACAGGGAGCGGCTGGGCCGGGCCCACGCCCTGATCCGCCTGAAGGCCGCCCACACCAGCCTGTCCACCGACAGCCTGAACAGCGGCAGCACCAGCGACGGCTACTGCGGCAGTAGAGACCAGATCGCCTCCCCAGCCGCCGCGGCCACCCTGCAACACAAGAGGCCCAGTCAGCTGGATCTCAAGGTCATTCATCAGGAATATGCTAATCATCAGCCATATGCTAACCATCTGGAGTATGCTAACCGCCTGGAGTATGCTAAATGTCAGGAGTATGCCAATGCCGGGCCAACTGCCATGAGCCGTCCCAACCCGCTCAATGTTCCAGAGAGAGATTCTGTGGACAACAAAGAGCTCAAAGCTTGTGATGCTAGCAGTGTAGAGCAGGAGCTGGCAGCTCACACCCCGACCAGCGTCTCAACTAAACTCTCCTCCGACGTCAGCATGGCCTCCATCAAGCTCTCCCCCTCCTATCAACACGTTCCTCTGATTCACAGCGGGGCTAAATTTGGTGCAGCGAAGACGACGGTGCATGTGCAGGCCACCCAGGCCGTTAGGAGGCAGGCCTGGGTTCCTAGCGTGCTCACAGGGGGGAGTCTCACCAAGTTCCCTCCCCTTGGCCCGGCCCGGAGCCCCATCATCGGCCCCCTGGAGACGGTGCAGAAGTACTCGGTGGAGAACACGCCCATCTGCTTCTCGCGCTGCAGCTCGCTGTCCTCGCTGTCCTCCGGGGAGGGGCCGCTGGACGGACAGAGCCAGAGCGACAACGAGCTGGAGAGCGACTCGTCGCTGGAGATCATCGAGGTGGAGGACGGAGAAGAGGTGGTGAAGACGACCGCAGAAGACGAAACCTTGGAAGATCTCAGCGACAGCCAGCTGCTAGTGACCGACTCCAAAACCTTCCCCGGGAAGGACGAGCTCCTGACCGATCCCACGGAGATACCGTCCAAACAGGAGAAGGAGTACTCCCGCGGCGCGTCGCCCACCCTGCTGGAGGACCGCTCTCCGTCCAGCTCCTCTGAGAACTACATCCACGAGACGCCGCTGGTCATGAGCCGCTGCAGCTCCCTCAGCTCTCTCGGGAGCTTCGACTCTCCGTCCATCGCCAGCTCCATTCAGAGTGACCCGTGCAGCGAGATGATCGATGGAACCATCAGCCCCAGCGACCTCCCCGACAGTCCGGGTCAGACCATGCCGCCGAGCCGGAGTAAGACCCCCTGCTGTGTGGAGCCGAACCCTGCGGACACGCAGGGCGGCGGCGTGCCGTGGGAAAGCAGCCTGCGCAAGTTCCTCGAGATCGCAGACTTCAAAGAGAGGTTCAACCTCCCTCCTGACCTGGACACCATGATCTACTTCACTGTGGAGAAGCCCACAGAGAACTTCTCGTGTGCGTCGAGCCTGAGCGCCCTGCCCCTGCATGAGCACTACGTCCAAAAGGACGTGGAGCTGAAGCTCACTCCTCTGCTGCAGCAAAGCGACAGAAACCCTCCGCTCGCCGATGACGACGCAGCGGACCGGGAGGAACGCTCTAGCGAGGCGACCTCCGACGACGACATAGAGATCCTGAAAGAATGCATCAACTCGGCGATGCCGTCAAAGTTCCGCAAGGTCCGGCCGTCGCTGATGGCCAGCATCCCACCTCATCTTCTAAACTCTCAGAGCAAGACACAGATGCAGCTGCCGGTCTACATGATGGTCCCACACTCCAGTGGCCAGAGGTCCTCTGGGAGGAGGGTCGTCATGACGCAGAAGGAGATCACACTCGACGACTCGTCCTTCACCGACTCTGCAGAAGGGACTCCGGTCAACTTCTCCAGCACCACGTCTCTGAGTGACGAGACTCTTCAGTATCCGGTGAAGGAGAAGGGAGCCAAGGACTGGAGGGCCAGAGACACCGGGAGCCAGGACATGGTGGACGACGAGGCCAAGAGGATCGACGACTTGAGGAAGTTCTCTTACTTCCATAAGAACAATCGGGTGAACTCCCAACCCAACGTACAAGTCAACCAGACGAGCAAAACTACGAAGCACGTCATCCAAACTCAGAAATTGCTGATGCAGAGTAAAGAAGTGACTGACAGAGTGACCAATCAGAGGAACCGTGATCAGTCGCCCAATCAGCAGCGGCCACGACAGGGGCAAGTCCTGGCACTTCCTGTCATACAAAACCCTGAGATGATCCAAACATCCCACACTAAAGAAGACGTCTACTGCTACAATGACCAGAAGGAACGAGAAGAGCGGTTCACCAAACGACCTGGGAGAAGGCAGACAAGGGAAGCGAGCAGAAACACTCTCTCCCGGAGCATGACCAACGTCGGCAGAACAGAGCCGCAGAGCGAGCCCAAAGGCTTCCACAGGATCAAGCAGAACCTGATGAAGAGCGACTCGCCATCGTGCTACTCCCTCAGCACCTCTCTGAGCTCCCTCAGCGACGCAGAGTTTGAGGAGCACCAGAGCAAACCACAGCAGATCTGGACCAAGACTAGACACAACAAAACCAACCCGACGGGGCTCTCCCGGCCCACGGCCTTCCACAGCCCGTACGAGGCGCAGAGCTCGCCCAGCTCCGTGAGCCTGGACTCCGAGGACGACCTCCTGCAGAGGTGCATCACGTCCGCCATGCCCAAGCAGAGGAGGAAGATGGCCGCCAGGAAGAAGAAGGCAGAGAAGAATCAGAATCAAAAGAACAACACGCAGAAGTTCATCTGGAACATGGATCAGGACTCTGACAGTGACGACCTGGCGTCCGACAAAGACTCAGACCTCAACAGTGTGGAGTGGAGAGCGATACAAGAAGGAGCAAACTCTGTGGTCACAGGATTGATGGCATCCAAGTCACAGGAGCCTTCCTCCGAAGAGACAGAATCCGTCCTTTCGTTCATGTCCACGTCCAGTTTTACACCCAAGGAAAAGACGTTTGCCAAAGACAAAAAGCCCAACAAACCTCTGGACTTTGCTCATCGCAAACCGGTTGCAAACCTGCCTGTGGTGTTCAGAGGAAGAACAGTGATCTACACTCCTAAAAAAGAGACGACCCTCTCCCAAAGGCCCCCTCCAAACAAAGTGTCAACAAGGCCAGACGCTCCCAAGAACCCGCAGCTCGCCCAACACCGCTCCAAGAGCCTCCACCGCCTGGGACAGCCCCAGGAGATGGAGTGGTCCCTCCCCAAGAGGAGCTCCACTCCTCCACCCAGGATTCCAAAGAGCTCTTCTTCTGGTTCCTCACAAAGCTCTACTCTGTCTAAACACTCCCAGAGGAAGATCACCTCTCCGATTCAAATCAATAAATGTGTTCCTAAGAAGAACGCCACACCATCAAGTAGTCCTCCTGCTACGAGTCCTCCGGAGAGGAAGGGTCGCTCCCCTGTCCCGAGTCAAGAGCAAAAGTCCACCGCACATAAAACACAGAAGTCTCCGGTTCGAATCCCATTCATGCAGAGCTCAAGGCAAACTAGAGCCATATCCCCGTTGGTAACCAACCAGCCGACCAATGTGAGCAGACCTAACAGCCATGTGACAGGGAAACGACCTCCTCCAGCCAATCGGCTGGACCTGGTCCGGATGACCTCGGCCCACTCGGGTGGAACTGAGACCGATCGAAACGGGTTCCTCAGACAACTGACGTTCATCAAGGAGTCCAAAACCCTCATGAGGCGCGAGGGCACCGCGCACTCCGCTCCCCCGGCCCAGAGCTCCTCTCGCAGAGGGCGTCCCGCCGCCGCCGCCGTCTTCCTCTGCTCCTCTCGCTGCCAGGAGCTCAAGGTGGCAGTTCAGGGGCCGAGGAGGACGCCGGCTAAGGGTCCGGCCCCCAAGACAGTCCATCCGGACCCCAGCCGTCTGAAGCAGAGTCCGGCCGCCACGAGGGCCGGCTCCGGGGAGCGGGAAGCCTCGGCCAGGCGTCCGCCCCGGAGGACCAGCTCGGAGAGTCCCTGCAGGGCGGCGCAGCGGCCCGGGCCGGCCAGGGGGTCTGCTGCCAGGCAGCAGCAGCAGGACACCTTCAAACGGCACGCCTCCTCTCCCAGTATCAACGTACTGAGCCGGGTCACCAGCCGCTCGTCGGTCCGGTCTTCCTCCTCAGACTCCAGCGGGCGAGCCAAGAGCGAAGACGACACCAAGAGGAGGGGGTCGCGGCCGAACCACAGGGTCACCTGGAGGAGGATTAAGGACGAGGATGTGCCGCAGATCTTGAAGACCACTCTGCCGGCGACGGCGCTGCCTCTCGCACCTTCTCCCGAGGAGAAGCCCAAGTCTGCGGCCATGCCAGGGAAGCTGCCCACCATCATCCTCGCCTCACGAAAAACAAGCGACGCAACCGTCCAGACGGAAGACTTCTCCGGTAAGACCCACTCGAGCTCCTCCCTCAAGGCCGAGGCAACGCCCTCTGAGGACGGCTCTGGTCTGTCCACGCTGTGGAAGGCCGGGCCAGGAGGGGTCCTCCAGGAAGGGGACTCGGATGGACCCCCGCGGGGCCACAGCTCCGTCTCCACGGGAACCCCCGACAGCTTCACGTCCGGAGGGGTGCTCTTCCGTCAGGGGTCCCCCAGTAAGTCTGCCAGAGTCACCCCGTTCAACTACACGCCTAGCCCCATGACCTGCAGTACCCAGGAGCCCCCCGCCACACCCAGCGGCCAGAAGACCGGGGAGAAGGCTGAGGCGTAGAGCGCTCCTCCACCTCAGAGGCGACCCCACCCCTCAGCTCAGGGGGACTCCATCACCTCTGCGAGACCTCCAACCCTCCACCACTCATCCACCCTCCTATCTGCTAGAAGACCACCGACGTAGCAGTTTAGACCAACATCACTCACAATAGAGATGCATCTTTTGTACTCATTTTTTACTTGTACATAGACTTTTGCTTGGTGACTACGTCACACGCACACTTTAAACGTAACTATCTGGATGTCGTCACATAAACTAACTCCGAGGACAGGCTGACGTAGAACAAAGATATGCAAAACAAACCACACGGGAATCCAATCTGTGCCAGACACTATTTAATAACTTTAAGTCCTGCTCTCTGAACACCTCCTGCTGCTCTTAGCCACCACCGCTACCCTTTAGCCGCTCCGGCTAGCTGCCGCGCTGGAGACTCTGATGTGAACCCTGACCTCTGCTGTAAATAGACTCATCTAGAAAACCTTCCAGCGTCGCACTTGATCACGGCTCCCCGTCCTCCTGGGATCAACGCTCCAGGAAGTCCTCTGGAAACGGACTGTTCAGGATTTGAGAACATTGTCAAGAATAATAGAAACCTATCTGCTATCACCTATCCCCCACGGCCCCCTGCTATCACCTATCCCCCCCTGCTATCACCTATCCCCTATCCCCCACGGCCCCCTGCTATCACCTATCCCCCCCTGCTATCACCTATCCCCCACGGCCCCCTGCTATCACCTATCCCCCCCTGCTATCACCTATCCCCTATCCCCCACGGCCCCCTGCTATCACCTATCCCCCCGCTATCACCTATCCCCATGGCCTCCCTGACTGCCTATCCCCAGCTCAGTATTCTGTATCAGCTGATCTAATGACCAGCGGATGGACGTCGTTCTGTGTAATGTAATGTATACTTGTCTTGCTGTACGTAGTGATAGATGATAGATCAGGAGGCCCACATACCGGCCTCCCGTGTTGTGGAACATCTTAACGTCATGCATCAGACGCTGCGGCGCAGTCTCCTCCCTGACGCCTCACAGCGTGACGGACAGGTGCCCTCCAGAGGCTTCTGGTCTCCATGCCAACGCCCTGCTGGGACCCTGACCTGGGAAGGGTTCAGGGTCAGGGACCTCCGGTCCGCCGTTCAGCTCACAGCAGAACCACCGCCCCAAACGCTCGTTATGGTCGCCCTGCTCCTAGTTACCACCCGATAGTACCTTAGGGCCACCTCCTACACCTCACCCCAGGACCACACGGTTCACCGTACTATACCTACTAGTGCTACTAGTTACCCCCCGATAGTACCTTAGGGCCACCTCCTACACCGTACCCCAAGACCACACGGTTCACCGTTCTATACCATTATGATACCAGATAGTTCACCACACTATACTATTATGATACCAGATAGTTCACCCTACTATACCATTATGATACCAGGTGGTACACCGTACCAGTGTGATACCAGAACACCAGGTGGTACCCCTTACCAGTATGATACCAGTACATCATACCAGTATACCTGTAGGATACCAGTACATCATACCAGTACAACAGATGGTACCCCATACCAGTAAGATACCAGTACATCATACCAGTAAGATACCAGTACATCATACCAGTATGATACCAGTCCTTCATTCCAGTATACCAGGTGGTACCAGGTGATGGCCTGGGCTGTGAGGTGTGAATCTGTACGTGGGTCTGAGTTGGTGTCAATAAAGTGATGCTTTAATAACGCCGTGTGGTCTCTTTGAGTGGAATCAAAACAGAAGACAATGTTATCAGGTACAACTTTATTGACAGGAGTGGGACGACACAGAGAGGGTTTAACAGTGTGGGCTCCTCAGGGATAGACGGTCCTTCCACAGTACAGACAGTCCACTCTGAACACCGTCAGGGTCAGAGGTCAGACCCCCAGGGACTCAGAGAGCCCGACCTTTGACCTCGGTCACGGTCCGCTCCAGCTGCTCCCCGGCCGAGTGCAGCCCCTCCCTCTGAAGGCCCAGATGACCTCTGACCTCCAGCAGCCTCTGGTTGACCTCCAGGTAGCGCCGACCCTGCTGGTAGGTGACCTCTGACCCCTGGGTGCCTGGTCGATGAGGACAGGTTATAATGGTTATAATGGTCTATGGGGGACTGGTTATAATGGTCTGAGGAGTGGTTATACTGGGGGTCTATCGGTTATACTGGGGGTCTCGGGGTTATACTGGGGGGTCTAGGGGTTATACTGGGGGGTCTAGGGGTTATACTGGGGGGTCTATTGGTTATACTGGGGGTCTAGGGGTTATACTGGGGGTCTATTGGTTATACTGCGGGTCTATTGGTTATACTGGGGGTCTAGGGGTTATACTGGGGGTCTAGGGGTTATACTGGGGGGTCTATTGGTTATACTGGGGGTCTATTGGTTATACTGGGGGTCTAGGGGTTATACTGGGGGGTCTAGGGGTTATACTGGGGGTTTAGGGGTTATACTGGGGGTCTATTGGTTATACTGGGGGTCTATTGGTTATACTGGGGGACTAGGGGTTATACTGGGGGGTCTAGGGGTTATACTGGGGGGTCTAGGGGTTACACTGGGGGTCTAGGGGTTATACTGGGGGTCTATTGGTTATACTGGGGGTCTAGGGGTTATACTGGGGGGTCTAGGGGTTATACTGGGGGTTTAGGGGTTATACTGGGGGTCTAGGGGTTATACTGAGGGGTCTAGGGGTTATACTGGGGGTCTAGGGGTTATACTGGGGGTCTAGGGGTTATACTGGGGGTCTATTGGTTATACTGGGGGGTCTAGGGGTTATACTGGGGGGTCTAGGGGTTATACTGGGGGTTATACTGGGGGGTCTAGGGGTTATACTGGGGGTCTATTGGTTATACTGGGGGTCTAGGGGTTATACTGGGGGGTCTAGGGGTTAAACTGGGGGTCTAGGGGTTATACTGGGGGTCTATTGGTTACACTGGGGGTCTATTGGTTATACTGGGGGTTTAGGGGTTATACTGGGGGTCTATTGGTTATACTGGGGGGTCTAGGGGTTATACTGGGGGGTCTAGGGGTTATACTGGGGGTCAAGGGGTTATACTGGGGGGTCTAGGGGTTATACTGGGGGGTCTATGGGTTATACTGGGGGTCAAGGGGTTATACTGGGGGGTCTATTGGTTATACTGGGGGGTCTAGGGGTTATACTGGGGGGTCTAGGGGTTATACTGGGGGGTCTAGGGGTTACACTGGGGGTTATACTGGGGGTCTAGGGGTTATACTGGGGGTCTAGGGGTTATACTGGGGGTCTATTGGTTATACTGGGGGTCTATTGGTTATACTGGGGGTCTAGGGGTTATACTGGGGGTTATACTGGGGGTCTAGGGGTTATACTGGGGGTTATACTGGGGGTCTAGGGGTTATACTGGGGGTCAATTGGTTATACTGGGGGGTCTAGGGGTTATACTGGGGGGTCTATTGGTTATACTGGGGGTCTAGGGGTTATACTGGGGGGTCTAGGGGTCATACTGGGGGGTCTAGGGGTTATACTGGGGGTATATTGGTTATACTGGGGGTCTAGGGGTTATACTGGGGGTCTAGGGGTTATACTGGGGGTCTAGGGGTTATACTGGGGGTCTAGGGGTTATACTGGGGGGTCTAGGGGTTATACTGGGGGGTCTAGGGGTTATACTGGGGGGTCTAGGGGTTATACTGGGGGGTCTAGGGGTTATACTGGGGGGTCTAGGGGTTATACTGGGGGGTCTAGGGGTTATACTGGGGGGTCTAGGGGTTATACTGGGGGGTCTAGGGGTTACACTGGGGGTTATACTGGGGGGTCTAGGGGTTATACTGGGGGTCTATTGGTTATACTGGGGGTCTAGGGGTTATACTGGGGGTTATACTGGGGGTCTATTGGTTATACTGGGGGTCTAGGGGTTATGCTGGGGGTCATACACCAGGTCCGGGGGTCCTGACCTGGGTGGGGGGTCTGCAGGATGCTGAAGACGGGGTCCCGGGGCGGGGCGGAGGACAGGTCCTCCAGGACCCGGTCCACGGAGAGGCTCTCGGGCCGCGCCGGCAGCAGCGCCCGCTTCTTGTTCTTAGAGCTCATCTGGACGGAGGGTCTGGAGACACACGTTGAGCCATCATCCACCCCCACATCATCCACCCCACATCATCCACCCCACATCATCCACCCCCACATCATCAACCCCCACATCATCAACCCATCATCCACCCCACATCATCCACCCCCACATCATCCACCCCCACATCACCCACCCCCACATCATCCACCCCCACATCATCCACCCATCATCCACCCCACATCATCCACCCCCACATCATCCACCCACATCATCCACCCCCACATCACCCACCCCCACATCATCCACCCCCACATCATCCACCCCCACATCATCCACCCCCACATCATCCATCCCCACATCATCAACCCATCACCCACCCCCACATCATCCACCCCACACATCATCAACCCCACATCATCCACCCCCACATCATCCACCCCCACATCATCCACCCCACATCATCAACCCCCACATCATCCACCCCACACATCATCCACCCCCACATCATCCACCCCACACATCACCCACCCACACATCACCCACCCCCACATCATCCACCCCCACATCATCCATCCCCACATCATCCACCCCCCACATCATCAACCCCCACATCATCCACCCCCACAACATCCACCCCCACATGTAATCATCAACCCCCACATCACCCACCCCCACATCATCCACCCCCACATCATCCACCCCCACATCATCCACTCCCACATCATCAACCCCCACATCATCAACCCATCATCCACCCCCACATGTAATCATCAACCCCCACATCATCCACCCCACATCATCAACCCCCACATCATCCACCCCACATCATCAACCCACACATCATCCACCCCACATCATCAACCCACACATCATCCACCCCACATCATCCACCCCCACATGTAATCATCAACCCCCACATCATCAA
This sequence comes from Gadus chalcogrammus, assembly GCF_026213295.1. NCBI lineage: Eukaryota > Metazoa > Chordata > Actinopteri > Gadiformes > Gadidae > Gadus > Gadus chalcogrammus. Next base: position 9,121,453 of record NC_079418.1, read on the forward strand.
CCCCCACATCATCAACCCACACATCATCCACCCCCACATCATCAACCCATCATCCACCCCCACATGTAATCATCAACCCCCACATCATCCACCCCACATCATCAACCCCCACATCATCCACCCCACATCATCAACCCACACATCATCCACCCCCACATCATCCACCCCCACATGTAATCATCAACCCCCACATCATCCACCCCCACATCATCAACCCACACATCATCCACCCCCACATCATCCACCCCCACATGTAATCATCAACCCCCACATCATCCACCCCCACATCATCCACCCCACATCATCAACCCACACATCATCCACCCCCACATCATCCACCCCCACATCATCCACCCCACATCATCAACCCACACATCATCAACCCCCACATCATCCACCCCCACATCATCCACCCCCACATCATCAACCCCACATGTAATCATCAACCCCCACATCATCAACCCCCACATCATCAACCCACACATCATCCACCCCACATCATCAACCCACACATCATCAACCCCACATCATCAACCCACACATCATCCACCCCCACATCATCCACCCCCACATGTAATCATCAACCCCCACATCATCAACCCACACATCATCAACCCACACATCATCAACCCCCACATCATCCACCCCCACATCATCAACCCACACATCATCCACCCCCACATCATCAACCCACACATCATCCACCCCACATCATCAACCCACACATCATCCACCCCCACATCATCCACCCCACATCATCAACCCCCACATGTCAACATCAACCCTAACTAGTACCACTTGACCTGTCCTGGGCATTATAATCCTATGAAGGCTACATAATGCTAACTAAACTAGCTCGACTGAAGGATACACAATGCTAACTAAACTAGCACTAATGTAGGCCACATAATGCTAACTAAACTAGCTCTAATAAAGGCTACATAAAAGGAGCTCTAAGGACTAACTATTATGCGTGTCTTTACTCACCAGAGCGCTGCCATTTTGTCGGTAATATCCGCGTTGTCGAGTGTTATGAAGCCTCTGGATAATAAAGTTGTAATCTAATCTAAAGAGGTACAAAACATCACAAACATGACGTCGATAGCGTCGAGCTCCGATGCTGCAGCGGCTCCTCGGGGAGCGTCACTTGGTACGTCAGCACGCCGATTACGTTTTTCTGTAGTTCTTTGTTACGTTCCTATAGTTCTGCGATGGATTAATGCGTACCCGCATTGTTTACAGTGCTTAGTTAAAGAAAGAAGATTGTATTCAACGTTTAAGACGGAGTGGGTAGTCCCTAGCTTTGATTTTTTGATTTGTTTTTGTTCCAAATATGTGACGATGAACCTTCCTGTGTTCATAGTAAATCATTTACATCACACAAATAAATAAACCCATGAGCATGTGCTGCCCTCTAGCGGTCACAGTCCTCAAAACAACTGCACGGTACTGTGGACACTAGTACTAACATAAATACATACAGATACATGTGTACATACAATCGGATACATGTATCCATACATACAGATACATGTATCAATAATACAAATACATGTATCAATACATACAGATACATATATCAATAATACAGATACATATATCAATGCATGTTTCTGCATACGGATATAGATTAAAGTATTAATACATGTATCAACAATACGAATACATGTATCAATACATACAGATACATGCATGGATACAGATTAAAGTATTGATACATACAGATACATGTATGGATACAAATGGAGGTATTGATACATGTATCTGTATGCATTGATACATGTAGCAGTATGTATTGATACATGCAGTATGTATTGATACATGTATCTGTTTGTATTGATACATGTATCTGTATGTATTGGTACATGTATCAGTATGTATTGAATTTGATACATGTATCAGTATGTATTGATACATGTATCTGTTTGTATTGATACATGTATCTGTATGTATTGATACATGTATCACAGTGTATTCATGTTGTGTTGCTGTAGGCAGGGGGGGGGGGGCAGCTGTGACCCTGTCCCCATGAGGGGGGGGGCTCGTGGGACAGCGTCCGGGCTCCGGCCCCCCTCTCCTCATCAGGGCCCCCAGGGGCTGCTGTCCTCCAGACAGGCTGGAGGAGAACCGACCCCCCATCAGACTGATGCCCGCCCAAGCACAAGGGTGTTAATGTGTGTGTGTGTGTGTGTGTGTGTGTGTGTGTGTGTGTGTGTGTGTGTGTGTGTGTGTGTGTGTGTGTGTGTGTGTGTGTGTGTGTGTGTGTGTGTGTGTGTGTGTGTGTGTGTGTGTGCTTCTGTGTGCGTGCGTGCGTGTTAGTGTGTGTGTCCCACTATAGCCACCCTGCATTTATGGACCTTTACAACCCTGAGAACCTTAACGCCTCCCTCTACCTCTCTCCCTCTCTCCTCCACTCTCCTCCTCCCTCTCTCCCTCTCTCTCTCCCTCTCTCCGTCCCTCCCCCCTCCCCTCTCTCACCTCCTCGCTCCCTCTCTCCTCCTCTCTCCCTCCCCTCTCTCCCTCTCTCCCTCTCTCCTCCACTCTCCTCCTCCCTCTCTCCCTCTCTCTCTCCCTCTCTCCGTCCCTCCCCCCTCCCCTCTCTCACCTCCTCGCTCCCTCTCTCCTCCTCTCTCCCTCCCCTCTCTCCCTCTCTCCCTCTCTCCTCCACTCTCCTCCTCCCTCTCTCCCTCTCTCTCTCCCTCTCTCCGTCCCTCCCCCCTCCCCTCTCTCACCTCCTCGCTCCCTCTCTCCTCCTCTCTCCCTCCCCTCTCTCCCTCTCTCCCTCTCTCCTCCACTCTCCTCCTCCCTCTCTCCCTCTCTCTCTCCCTCTCTCCGTCCCTCCCCCCTCCCCTCTCTCACCTCCTCGCTCCCTCTCTCCTCCTCTCTCCCTCCCCTCTCTCCCTCTCTCCTCTCTCCCTCCCCTCTTCCTCTCTCCTCCTCTCTCCCTCTCCTCATCTCTCCCCCTCTCTCCCCCCCTCCCTTCCCACCCTCTCTCCCTCCCCTCTCTCTCTCTATCTTAGTATCAGCCAGTTGTGGTAAATGTTTGATGTTTACATTTTAATGTTCAGTTTGTGGCACTTTGATGGGAGCCTGTTCAAAGGCACACCCCCTGGAACGAAACTCAACCAATCAGGGTCAAGAATTGTTTATATGCTGTGGTATAATACAACAATGGAACACTTTGACAACACTGGGAACCTGTGAGGGGACACAGTCACACACACACAACACAGACACAGACACACAGACACACACAGACACAGACACAGACACACACACACACACACACACACTCACACGCACACATAGACACGCGCACGCACGCAGACACGCACGCAAAAAAAAACACACACACACGCACGCACACAGACACGCACGCACACACACATACACATGCGCACACACATATACACACATGCACAAACACACACACACAAACACACCAACACACAAACAGAGATGCACACACACTCACTACCCCTCTGCTCCTGTGGGACCGAGAGTCTCTGATTGGGTGAGATTCTTATCAGTCTTCAGCTATATGGCCACTCATCAGCGACTTGTTGGATTGACAGACTCCTCCCCTGGGAGGCCTTGGCCCCGCCCCTGGGAGCATTAGCCCCACCCCCTGGGCCCTGATAGCGTCTCTCTGATTTTCTCCTGTTGTGAGAAAGCCAAGAGTCACTCGCTTGGAATTCTGGGAAATGCTGCTGCTGGGCTGATAAGAGTGTGTGTTTTAGTGTGTGTGTGTGTGTGTGTGTGTGTGTGTGTGTGTGTGTGTGTGTGTGTGTGTGTGTGTGTGTGTGTGTGTTAGTGTTAGTGTGTGTGTGTGTGTGTGTGTGTGTGTGTGTGTGTGTGTGTGTGTGTGTGTGTGTGTGTGTGTGTGTGTGTGTGTTTGTGTGTGTGTGTGTGTGTGTTTGTGTGTGCTTGTGTGTGTGTGTGTGTGTGTGTGTGTGTGTGTGTGTGTGTGTGTGTGTGTGTGTGTGTGTGTGTGTGTGTGTGTATGTGTGTGTTTATCAGTTCTATTTATTCATTATGATTTATATCAGACTGATATTCAGGTTGAGGAGGAGAGAGACAGACCAGCTGGCTGTCGCCCTGCGGGGCTGACTCCACCGTCGGGGTGTGAATGGGTGACTGTGTGAATAAAAAGATTGAAGTCGCTTCGGCTATAAATGTAGATATTGTTGCAATAGACTGTGTTGTATATTCATATTATGTACATCCGATATGATATACATACTTCGCAATCTTCCACCCTCTCTCTCTCACATAATGTGTTGTCTATTGTTGTAGTGTTTTTTATTTGCCGTTTGTTTGAGTGTCTGTGCTGTCTGAATGTATTCCTTTTTGTAAACCGTCTTTGAGAACCCAGAAAAATGCTGTAAAAAAGTATCTATTAATATTATTATTATTGCTATTATTATATTATTATCTATAGATATATTTATAGGTATACCTATATATAGATTTCTAACTCAGCGTCATGTTATGGTGATATGATCAACTATAACAAATCAAAGAAAAAAAACGTAGCATGAATTCTAATTTATTTAGTTATAGACACAGATAACCTGAACATTAATAACATTACAAAAACGTGTTCAACCATAACTTTGTAATAATACGTTAAACGATCACATTGAAATAATGTGTTCAACAATAACCTTCTAACATATTCAACATTTACATCATATCCTGGTCACAATAACATAACATGTTCAACATTTACCTAATATCATGGTCACAATAACATAACCTGTTCATCATTAACTGAATATCTCCAACAATAGCATCAACATAACATGTTAATAACATTATAATATGTTCACAATAACATGACATGTTCAACATTAACATGATAATATGTTCAACAATAACATAACATGTTCAACATTAACATGATAACATGTTCAACAATAACATAACATGAACAACAATAAAATATTTTTTCCAACAATAGCAGTATAATACCATGTTAAACAACATGACATGATTAATAATAACATAATAACATGCACAATAATGATATTAAAACTTGATAGACAAAAACATAATAGCTCCACAATGCAGTATAATCAACCATAACATAACGTGCTCCACCGTCACATAATCACATGTCACACGATTACTTAATTTAAGTAGTACACTAGTGCATGTGAAAATCACATGATATTACACAGTGAATATCACATCCTCTTTCAGCTGATTGGTCAGCCACAGGTCACATGGTCACTCTGGGGCTCCAACATGGGGCCACCAGGACAGCAGGTATGGGTCTGAGGTCAGAGGTCATCTGCCCCGCTGAAGGTGGGAGGACCCCGGAGAGCTGAGGACCTCAGTGGAGCCCCCGGGGCTGCTGCCATACAGGAAGCTGTCACAGCTGGACGGAGACGACAGGAAGGAAGGGAACACATGACCCCACCCCGCCCCCACCTGGTCAGTAGGGCTCCGCCCCCCCACCCCCACCTGGTCACTCTGGCTCCTCCCCCCCGCCCCCACCTGGTCAGTCAGGCTCCTTCCTCCCACCCCCACCTGGTCAATCAGGCTCCTCCTCCCCACCCCCACCTGGTCACTAGGGCTCCGCCCCCCCGCCCCCACCTGGTCACTCAGGCTCCTCCCCACCGCCCCCACCTGGTCACTAGGGCTCCGCCCCCCCGGCCCCACCTGGTGGCTCGGGCTCCGCCCCTCCTCCTCTGTGGTGAGTGTGGACAGGAAGTGGATATAGCGCAGTGCGAGGCGCAGCGTCTGGTTCTTGCTCAGCTTCCTGTCGGGGGGGTGGGCCGGCAGCAGCGCCCGCAGCGAGGAGAAGGCTCCGCCCACGCTCTGCTGGCGCCAGCGCTCCCTGCTATTGGTCGACACCCGCTGTCCGTCGCCTGGAGGGGGAGGCGTCGATTACAACACAGCTCCACCGGGAAGTACCGCACACTGGGCGGCTCCCAGTGCAACCAGTCTGCTACTGGTTCTACTGGGCAGCTCCCAGTAGAACCAGTCTGCTACTGGTTCTACTAGGCAGCTCCCAGTACAACCAGTCTGCTACTGGTTCCACTGGGCAGCTCCCAGTGCAACCAGTCTGCTTCTGGTTGTACTGGGAGCTGCCCAGTAGAACCAGTAGCAGACTGGTTGTACTGGGAGCTGCCAGTCTGCTACTGGTTCTACTAGGCAGCTCCCAGTACAACCAGAAGCAGACTGGCAGCTCCCAGTGCAAGCAGTCTGCTACTAGTTCTACTGGGCAGCTCCCAGTACAACCTGTTTATAGTATATATGCGTTACCATGGCAGCTCGCAGGTCTTTGGGGCGTGGCTATGAGGGGCGTGGCTGTGAGGGGCGTGGCCTCTGGCTGCTCTCTCTCTCTGCAGGAAACCAAACCACACTAAATAATACTACTATACTAATACTACTATACTAATACTATAATACTACTATACTAATGCTAATACTATAATACTACTATGCTAATACTAATACTACTATACTAAAACTAATACTATAATACTACTATGCTAATACTGCTACCCCATACTACTACATAATATTACTAATACTGATAGTAATACATACTAATATTAATACATATTACTATACTATACGACTACACACTACTAAATACTAATGCTTATACATAATACTATACTATACTAACACATACTAGTAGTACAAACTCGTAATAATACTAATACATACTAATACTAATGCATACTAATACACACTAAATGCTGATACTAATACATCCTAATACTGTGCTTAAAATACAAATAACACATTATAATGCCACACTTCAAATACCAATTATACATAGTAATACTACGTTTTAAATACTTGGAAGATATATTAATTCTAAGTTTTAAATACTAATTAGATAGTAATACTACCTCTTAAATAGGCTACAAATAATAATACATAGTAATACGTTTTAAATACATGGAAGCAAGGCGTGCGTTTGTGTGCGTGTGTGTGTGTGTGTGTGTGTGTGTGTGTGTGTGTGTGTGTGTGTGTGTGTGTGTGTGTGTGTGTGTGTGTGTGTGTGTGTGTGTGTGTGTGTGTGTGTGTGTGTGTGTTTACCTGTTCTGCGGCTGCACGTCATAACGCATTCTGAGCGCGCGGACTCCGGACGACTTTAGAATTGGAGGACTTCTGTAGCGGTGTGTGTGAGTGTGTGTGTGTCTGTGTGTAGTGGTTTGTGTGAGTGTAGCGTTGTGAGTGTGTGTGTGTGTGTGTGTGTGTGTGTGTGTGTGTGTGTGTAGAAGTGTGTATGTGGTTGCAGTGTGTGTGTGTGTGTGTACCGGTGTATGTGTGTGTGTTGGGTCTCCTCTCTCTACTGTCCGAGCAGTCAGCGTCCCTTAGCTTTATAGTCCGGCGGGGTGACGCCGTTCCCTTGGTAACGGCATTAACGAGGGCCCGCCCCCTTCTCCACCTCCTGTATAGTATACACACACCACTACACACACACACACACACACACACACACACACACACACACACACACACACACACACACACACACACACACACACACACACACACACACACACACACACACACACACACACACACACACACACTCACCGCTACACTCACACAAACCACTACGCACTAACACCCAAATACACCCACACACTCACACACACATGTTGAATGAGTGTGTATTCATTCATTCAAATATATATATATACATGTACATACAATTACAATACAATTAATACATATTTTTATATGTATTATTATTATATATATTTATATAGGTATTCATTCATGCATCTATATATATAAAAAAAAAATATATATAGAGAGAGAGAGAGAGAGAGAGAGAGAGAGAGAGAGAGAGAGAGAGAGAGAGAGAGAGAGAGAGAGAGAGAGAGAGAGAGAGAGATATGAATGAAGTTCTACATATATATATTAATTCATTCATATCTGTAAACATGAATGAACTTTTCCAACCCTGGGAGCCCTCTCTCTCTCGTCTCCCAATAATACTACGTTTTAAGGGGGTGTTTGCGGAACCTTTTTTCCTTCCTTCTGTTGCTTCCGGGAGGAGATCCGCGCGACACGGAGGAGGTGCGAACATGGCGGCCCTGGTGCAGATGGCCTGTTGGTTCCACGGCCGGCTGGCGGTGCGGGCCGGCGGCGTCAGGCCGCTCATCCCCGGCCTGGTCCCGGCGCACTTCAGGAGCTTCTCCCTGAGGAGGGAGCCGGAGGAGCTGGAGGAGCTGGAGGAGCTGGAGGAGAACCCGTTCTACTGCCGCTACCGGGAGAAGATCCAGAGGGCACGGAGGTGAGTGGGCTCCGCTGCTTGTTTACTAATACTCTAGTACTAATGATATACTAATACATACTTATACTAATAATATGCTAATACTAATGCCTGCTAATACATACTAATAAACATTAAATACTAATACTAATGCATACTAATGCGTCCTAATACTAATGTATACTAATACTGTGCTGAAGTACTAATACATAGTAATATAATACTATGTTTTATTTTCTCCTTGTTTCCTCTCCTTGTTTCCTCTCTCCTGATTTCCTTTCTTAGTTTCATCTCCTGGTTTCCTCTCCATCACCAGTAGACTTGGGGGGGGTGGTTGTAGCGGGGGCTGAACCTCAGGGGGCGGAGCTAAAGGGGGTGGAGCCGTCTCACTCTAATATGGCGTTCATCTTTCCAGAGCCAAACCGGAGGAGTCCCAGACGCGGGCGGAGCTGCGGGTGGAGCAGAGACATGAGTCCAGGGTGGAGCAGCTGGGCGCCAGCCAGGCGGAGTTCGTCAGGAGGATGGAGGAGGAGGTGGGTGGTGGTGCAGGGTGGAGAGACGGGGGGAGGAGGATGATGACGGTGGGAGGAGGGTGGAGGTGTAGAGGATGGAGGTGAGGGTGTAGAGGGTGGAGGAGGAGGTGGGAGGTGGAGAGACGGGGGGAGGAGGATGACAGTGGGAGGAGGGTGGAGGTGTAGAGGATGGAGGTGAGGGTGTAGAGGGTGGAGGAGGAGGTGGGAGGTGGAGAGACGGGGGGAGGAGGATGACAGTGGGAGGAGGGTGGAGGTGCTTGTGAGGGTGGAGGTGTAAAGGATGGAGGTGAGGGTGTTGGGGGGGGGGGGGGGGGGGGGGGGGGGGGGGGGGGGGGGGGGGGGGGGGGGGGGGGGGGGGGGGGGGGGGGGAGGAGGTGAGGGTGGAGGTGATGGTGGAGGGAGGGGGGGGCTGGAG
>NC_079418.1:9130751-9145751 GCF_026213295.1 Gadus chalcogrammus
AACATTTAAATTTAGCTGATGTGGATGGCTCTTTTTTTTCTCCAATTTTTTTCAGTGTTCAGATTCGTGTGAGATATTCATTGTTTGAAAGCCTTTGATTTTGTTTAATTTTAATATGCCTTTCATCAACTGTGGTTTGGGTTTTATAACTAAAATTAAAGAGCTTAAATACTGGTGAACGATGTTGCAGAGCATATATGGTAAAAATTGTGTTAAACAAACAAGGCTTCCTTTATAGTTACAGTTTCAGCTTACTTAGTGGGTAAATTGTCATGTTTTACTTAGTAACGTTGCAGAACATACATGGTACAAGTTTGTGTTGATTGAATGGCAAAGGGAATAATCTATTATAATTTTATATGGTAAGAGCCTGGTAATACAATGGAAACAAACGAGGCTTCCTTTTACAGTAAAGTTTTAGTTTACTTACTGGGTAAATTATCATGTTGTGGAGTATGTAAATGATGGAGACAAGAGACGGAGATGGGTCGAGTCAGCTTTACTCTCCACTTCAAAACAAACGAGTGATACTCCGCACATGAGTTCAAATCGAAACTGACGTTAACCGGAACTGTTTATCTTAAAGGTACAGTCCCTTGAATGTGAATGTCTCACACAGTAATTGTGGGTCACCACACAGGCCCCCCCCAGAATTCACCCAAACTAACAGGTCCAGACCGAACAGGTAACACACAGGTAACACACAGAGAACAACAGAGACACCCACTAGCGTTAAACAGAATACACTAGTACAAAACAGTCCCTAGAAAAATCAACGCCTAGGGGGGCGGACCAGGCGGCCAGAACGGCTGCGCCTAACAGGAAAAGGGCAAGAGGCAGGAGCAGGTGTCGAGGCCGCCGCAGGATCAGGGGTCGAGGCTGCCGCAGGCGGGCGCCCCCGCCGCGGGGGCTGAGCCAGCTGGAGCGGTTCGCCAACATCCACATGAGCAGGCTTGAGCCGGTCTATAGCCACCCGCTCAGGCCTGCCCCCCATATCCACAACAAAGTTCTTAGGCCCACCCTCCAAGACGCGGAAGGGCCCATCGTAGGGGGCCGCAGCGGGGTACGGTGGCCATCGTGGCGGATGAAGACGTACTTGGCCGACGGTAAATCCCTGGGAAACGTAGGACCGGGGGAGGCCATGGCGAGACGTCGGAACGGGAATGAAAGCGTCCGCAATGTCCCGGGACGCAGCACGATGGGAGGCAGCCGACCAGGGGGCCGTGGCGTCCGGAAGAAAACTCCCCAGGGACGCGCAGGGGCTGGCCGTACACCAGCTCTGCCGACGAGGCCTGAAGATCGTCCTTGGGGGCGGAGCGAAGGCCCAGCATAACCCCACGGGAGGCGGTCAGCCCAGTAGCCGCCCGTAAGGCTGGCCCTGAGCGCGCCTTCATGTCCCGATGAAACCGCTCGCAAAGCCCGTTGCTCTGTGGGTTATAAGCTGTGGTGCGGTGGACCTTCACCCCAGGACCCCGGCGACCGCAGTCCAAAGCTCCGACGTGAACTGCGGCCCCCGGTCTGAGGAAATGTCTGACGGTGTGCCGAAACGGGCCACCCAAGCCATAACGAACGCCCGGGCCACCTCAGCTGCTGTAGTGGAGGGACAGGGGAACCACTTCTGGCCACCTTGTGGTCCGGTCCACCATGGTGAGGAGGTAGGTGTAACCACGGGAGGGTGGAAAGCGGGCCCACCAGGTCCACATTCACGTGGTCGAAACGCCTCTCCGGCACTTTGAAGAGTGCCAAGGGGGCTTTGGTATGCCGAGTCACCTTCGCACGCTGGCACGCCACACAGACAGCAGCCCAGGCCCTGACGTCCTTCCGCAGGCCCGGCCAGACGAACTTGGCCCCCACGAGCTTGGCAGAGGCCTTCACCCCAGGGTGGGAAAGGCTGTGGATCGTGGTCGAACACCTTACGCCTCCAGCCAGCAGGCACCATGGGGCGCGGTTGCCAGTAGAGACGTCGCAGAGGAGCGCGGGTGTTGGCCGTGCCAAACACCACATCCTCCATAAGGAGTGCCGTGGGGGCTGTCCTGTAGGCCTGCACCTCAGAGTCAATAGCCTGATCCCAGCCATAGCTGCGTAGGTCGAGGCCCAAGTGGACGGAACCAACAACCACCCGAGAGAGGCAGTCGGCTACAAAATTGTCTTTGCCGGCCACATGCTGAACGTCGGTGGTGTACTCCGAGATGGCGGGAGAGCTGACGCTGCTGTCGACCAGACCATGGCTCCGAAGATTTCGCCATGGCGAACGTCAGCGGCTTGTGGTCAACAAAAGCCGTGAACCGACGGCCTCCGGCAGGAAGCGAAAATGACGGGTGGCGAGGAAAAAGAAGCCAGGAGCTCCCTGTCGAAAGCGCTGTATTTCCTCTCGTTGTCGCGGAGCTTCCTGCTGAAAAAGGCCAGCGGTTGCCAGGCTCCGCCCACCCACTGCTCACACCACGGCCCCCACGGCGTAATCAGAGGCGTCCGTAGTAAGAGCAACAGGGCGGTCGGAGACGGGTGCGCCAGCAGAGCAGCGTTGGCCAACGCGGGGTTTTGGCAGCATCGAAAGCAGCCGTCATTTCCGTGGACCAATCCAACACGTCTGCAGGCTTCCTGCCCCGCAAGGCGTTGTACAAGGGTCGCATGAGCTGGGCCGCATGGGGAAGGAAACGGTTATAGAAGTTCACCATGCCCAGGAACTCCTGCAGGGACTTCACAGTGTGCGGACGTGGGAAACTGGCGATGGCGTCCACCTTGGCCGGGAGGGGAACCGCCCCCTGCGGGAACGTGGTGGCCGAGGAAGGTGATGGATGACCGGCCAAACTCGCACTTGGTCGGGTTGACAATGAGACCATGCTCACTGAGCCGACCGAACAGCTGCCGTAGATGCGTCAGGTGGTCGTCCGCGGACGCACTGGCAACAAGGATGTCATCCAGATAGACGAACAGGAACGGCATGTCCCGCAGCACAGAATCCATGAGGCGCTGGAACGTCTGCGCTGCACCCTTGAGGCCGAAAGGCATTCTCAGGAATTCAAAAAGTCCAAAGGGCGTGATGACCGCCGTCTTGGGGACATCCTGCGGGCGGACGGGCACCTGATGGTAACCGCGCACCAGGTCCACCTTAGAAAAGACGGCGGCGCCAGCCAGGTGGGCGGTGAAATCCTGAATGTGCGGTACCGGGTACCGGTCGGGGGTGGTGGCGTCAACCGCCATCAGCCTTGGTCACCATGTGCAGGGGGGAGGCCCACGGACTTTTGGAACGGCGTACGATGCCGAGGCGCTCCATGGTGGCAAACTCCTCCCTGGCGATCGCGAGCTTGGCGGAGTCCAGGCGGCGGGCCCGTGCATAGACCTGGGGGCCAACCGTGGTGATATAGTGCTCCACACCATGCTTAGCCACAGCCGATGAAAACGTTGGCGTGGTGATGTCAGGAAACTCAGCCAGCAGGCGTTGATACAGGTCCCCGGTGGCAAACGTGTTCGCAAGACAAAGCCCCCCCACCCCCCCCAGCGTGCAGGGGAACGAAGCAAAGGAGAGGGCGTCGATCAGGCGGCAGTTCGTAACATCCACCAGCAGCCTGTATGCGCAGAGGAAATCCGCCCCCAGGAGTGGCGTAGACACGGCAGCCATGACGAAATCCCAACCAAAACGCCGGCCGCCGAAACACACATCCACATACCTCGTGCCGTAGGTACGAATGGGTGTGCCGTTGGCGGCGTCCATCGGGGGGGGCCATGGCCGCCAGCCATAGTGTCCACAGGCGTCGCCGGCAGGATGCTGCGCTGAGCCCCAGAATCAACCAGCAGCCGCCGGCCGGACAAGGTGTCAGTGACGAACAACAGCCTGCAGTCCCGACCAGCGCTCACAGCTGTTAATGAGCGCTGGCCCGGGCTTTTCCCGGGGCCCCAAAACTGCAAGGCTGGCGACACTGCTTGGCTTTGGCCCCGAACCTGGCGTGGTAGTAACAATACCCGTCGTCATGCTGTCGGCGGGCGGTCACAGCGGCTGCGGTGTCCGGGTCGTATCCCTGCGGCGGAAACGGGGCCGATGTGTTCTGGGGGGGCAACAGCGCATGAACAAACTGCTGCCTGTTGGCGAGGAAAATCCTGTCGGCCTCTACAGCCACCGCCCGGTAGTCCTTGGAGGCAAAGAGAGGTGAGCTGGCCAGTGCGGTGCGCACGGGTGCTGGAAGCTGCCGCAGGAAGATGTGGGTGAAAAGGAAGGAGGGATCCGCCGAGCCCAGCACAGCCAGCATTCTCTCCATCAACTCGGACGGCTTGCCGTCGCCCAGGCCGTTCAGGGAAAGCAGGCGGTCCGCCTTCTCCAGCTCCGACAGTTAAAAGAGGTTCACGAGGAACGCCTTGAGCGCGTCGTACCTGCCGACAGCTGGAGGAGCCTCCAACCGCGCCATACACCTGGCCGTCGTCGAGGCATCTAAGGCTGCTACCACGTGGAAATACCTAGTCATGTCCTGTGTTATTCCTCTCAGCTGGAACTGGGCTTCGATATGCTGGAACCACGACCGTGGGTTGTTCGGTAGTCCGGTAACTTGACGGTGGCAGCATAGATAGCGCCGACGTTCGCCGCGTCGATAGCCGCACCGCCAGCGGCGGCCGGCGCCGCGGCGGGCGCGTTGTTATCACCGTCGATGTGAAACATTTTACAGTCGTATCCAACTCGCGTCGGGGGTCACCAATTGTGGAGTATGTAAATGATGAGACAAGAGACGGAGATGGGTCGAGTCAGCTTTACTCTCCACTTCAAAACAAACGAGTGATACTCGCACATGAGTTCAAATCGAAACTGACGTAAACCGGAACTGTTTATCTTAAAGGTACAGTCCCTTGAATGTGAATGTCTCACACAGTAATTGTGGGTCACCACAATGTTTTACTTATTAACGTTGCAGAACATGCATGGTACAAGTTAGTGTTGATTGAACGGAAAAGGGAATAATCTATTACAAATTATATGGTAAGAACCTAGTAATACAATGGAAACAAACAAGGGTTCCTTTTACAGTACATTTTCAGCTTACTTACTGGGTAAATGTTCATGTTTTATTTGGTAACGTTGCAGAACATGCATGGTACAAGTTTGTGTTGATTGCATGGAAAAGGGAAGAATCTATTTCAAATTATATGGTAAGAACCTGGTAATACCATGGAAACGAATGGCTTCGTACCCAGTATTTAAGAAGATGTACCATGACACTTTAGGAAAACTGTTCCTGCGGAGGTTGTTACCAGGTAAGTAATTCTAAGGTTAATCGAATAAACCCTTTCGATTTACCTTAGCTATGCTAATTTCTAGATAGTACATCATTAAACTTAAAAGAGTGCTGTTACCAACGTAAACCTTGGATAACTACAAGTGTAACTTGAATTGATAGGTGTTTCTAAGAATTGGTTGCCTAAATTCCTAGGAAGTATACATTAATATCTGAGTTATTACCAACCTAAAACAGTTCCAACTACACAGTACTTAGTTGAGTTGTTGGGTAATAGTGGAGGTTTTATTTAGTGCTTCAGCTGTAATTCCTCTGTATTTACCTTCTTATTACCAGTGGTAATTACCCAGTAATGCACTACGATTTACCATATATCTACCGGGTAAATACCTAGTAATTAGGGTACTGTAAAGGGAAGGGTTACCAAATTGGTACCCAATTTAACATATATATATTATTTAATATATATGATATTAAGACGCTACAAAACAGTAAAAAACAGTAAATATATCATATCAATAGTTATTTTGCAAGGTAAACCTAATTCTTACTTGTTAGGGTTAGTTTTATACACAAGATTTACTGTACGAGTCATCTTGCTGCACCCTTTACAGGCACCTATTTAGAAAGGTGCCAAGGTAAACACAAACACACACACGCACACAGTTTTTCAATTGTATGAGCAGTAAGAATTCATGCAATGAGGATTAAAATACAATACAGGTATTACATCCATTCAGTTTTTACTGCTTGATCGTATTTTGAGCAGCAATTGTTTATTTTTCTTATTGCTTTAGGTTCTGAAGAATCTGAGGACAATTTTTACTGTTTATTATTAATCGGGACTTGAGTCCTCTTGTGGGATTGTGTTGACCTCCTTGTCGTCATGTTGCTGCTATTCATGTGTGCTCCCCCTGCACCTCCTAGCCTCTCTGGGAGGAGAGAGACCTCCTGTGTGTTACCACACACACACACACACACACACACACACACACACACACACACACACACACACACACACACACTCAAAAGTAGAATAAAAGTACATTATAACAGTCTTTCCATCAAGTGTGAGAGTCATAAGCCATTTAGCAACATTTTCATTTAGTAGCAACTTCTCTAGAAGGGGGGAGAGAGGAAAGGAGGGAGAGGGAGGGAGGGAGAGAGGGAGGGGAGGGCGGTAGAGGGGGGAGAGAGGAAAGGAGGGAAGGGGGAAGGAGAGAGCGAGAGAGGAAAGAAGGGAGGGAGGGAGGGAGAGATGAAGGGTGCGAGGGAGGGATGGAGGGAGGGGGAGGGAGGGCGGTAGAGGGGGAGGGAAAGGAAAGGAGGGGGGAGGAAGGAGAGAGAGCGAGAGAGGAAAGAAGGGAGAGGGAGGTAGGGAGGGTGGTAGAGGGGGGGAGAGGGGGGAGGGAGGGGGGAAGGAGAGCGCGAGAGAGGGAGGGAGGGAGGGAAAGATGGAGGGAGGGTGGTAGAGAGGGAGGAGAGGAAAGGAGGGAGGGGGAGGGAGGGAGAGATGAAGGGATGACTGAAAACCAACC
This sequence comes from Gadus chalcogrammus, assembly GCF_026213295.1. Lineage (NCBI taxonomy): Eukaryota > Metazoa > Chordata > Actinopteri > Gadiformes > Gadidae > Gadus > Gadus chalcogrammus. The sequence continues at coordinate 9,137,509 of NC_079418.1, forward strand.
TGGGGGCTGGCGAGGCTGCACACCTGCCCAGAGTCAGTCTGATTGGACTCTGGGTTTGGGGAAGCAGTATGGGAGAAATTAACCATTACTTTGATATTAACTATGAGTATTATCAGGCCTATATATCATGTATATACATTAATAGTGGAAAGCAGCAAAATCACCTCTGTATTCATAGGGGGGGCTCACACGGAGCCAGAGAGTCTGGGGCCAAGGCGTACTGATGTCCCCCCATTGTTTAGATTAACTGCAGGAGATGACCACATACTTAAAGGAATGTATGGCTGACCGTCCTTACCATATTGGGTAATTCTGAGCATGCGCTGAAGGCGATCGTACCATATGCAAAACAGTTCAGTTTGAAAGAAAAAAAAGACCGGGATCGGATGACCCGGCAGTGTCTTTGCAAACCTCACTCTGAATTTTTTTTTATCCAGTTACAGAATACAGAATACATGCCCAAAAATGTAATATGTGACGTATTCCGTTTCATCACTCAATCTGAGTATTGTATTCTGAATACTTAATTCGGATTACTTCCACATTGAATTGCATTTTATAAGTGTAGGAATGCGGCATCAAATCCTGCTTACTAAACAGGCCTATTCTGGTGTGTTCTTCTGTTCAAAGTGGCTGAATGTGTTAGGCCCAAGTCTCCCTGAAAGTGCACTATTTTATATAATTTGCTGTAGTGGAACAAAGACTATAAGGGTATGTTCATGCGAAAGATATTTGCTAATACATAAAAAAATCACTGACCTAAGTGCATAGGTATTGCCTATAAAATCGCCTTAAGAGAGAGAGAGAGAGAGAGAGAGAGAGAGAGAGAGAGAGATGAAACAGGCCTCCTCTCTCCCCTATAGGTGTATGTCATGATGATATAGTGCCCAAATTCCCAGACGGTCCGACAATTTGCTGCTAGTCTTGGAGTTACCGCTAATCAAACAATAATTCCCATAATGAGCTCGGCTGAGCGAGTGCCTGTTACGTCCAAAGAGGCATATACTTTGTAGAAGTGGATCGGACCCAGGTGCGTTCGCTTTCACATCTCAAGCGAACCGTACCAGGGTTCGTTTGGAAGCGAACCGAGACCAGCTGTTCAGGGAGGTCTCGGTCGGCTGATTTGGTTCTCATCGAAGTGAGGTGGTTGCATTCACACCAACGCAAACGTACCGAACCAAGGGACCAAACTCGTTTAGTGCGCACTAAATGTGTGAAAGCACGAATAAACTGCTGAAACAGAAGTAGCGTCATGTAATGCAATCCATTGATTTCAACAATGTAACTGCATTCTACCAACTATTTAAATTGTAAATGCAACGGAAGTAGAAATATACAGTTAGCTATATTTTGTATTCTGAATACCTAACGCTTACTCCCCAACACATGTATTCCGTTACTCCCCAACACTGTGTGTATGTGTGTGTGTGTGTGTGTGTGTGTGTGTGTGTGTGTGTGTGTGTGTGTGTGTGTGTGTGTGTGTGTGTGTGTGTGTGTGTGTGTGTGTGTGTGTGTGTGTGTGTGCACTCGTGTATGTGTGTGTGTCCGTGTGTGTGTGTGTGTAAGCAGTAGGCCTACAGGTAAACAAATAATCCTTTTTAGTTAGTTAATGATTGATTAATGACTGCTCTTACTCAGGTCCAGGTCTGGTTTCTGACAGCGTGGATACGATCACTTATTTTATTTTTTTTCTCCTCAAACCTTTGCTGTGTCTTATCTTGTCACTTGATACAGTTATGGGTGTGTTGTGGTGAAACCCAGCCCTGACCATCATAAAGGTTTTAGGTGTAGTAGCTGTTGTTCAAAGCCTCCTTCCTCATTCCATCTGTCTTCACTGAGGAGCCCAGCAGCTCAGTCTTTACTCAGAACCTTTAGAACCGTGTTCACGTTCTGTCTCTGTTCTAAATACTTCAATTGTGTTTTGGCGAACACCTGCATCTCTTCCTTAAATGGATCTTACTTTCCATCCTTTTGTGCTTTTCTATTTTCAAACTACACGGGGCAGCACACGTTTTCACCACAGAGAAGCTAAGGTACAGTTTGCTAAATGTCATGTTTTCTTAAGATTATTGGTCATATATTCTCGCTGTAGGCCTATTAATATATCAATTAATCGGTTAACAGTTCAGGTTAATTGCTTCCAGGTTCCTGCTGTAAAAGAGATATTGATCTCAGAGAGACAACCTGTCTGAATGAAGGAATATGGGTCAGAACATAAATAACTAGTTTCACTGTGTTGAGGGCGTTTTGATATGGAACCTCTGGTCCGGAACGGAACCGAACTCACATTGAAAACGGTTTGGATTCAAACATTCCCTGTTTTGTGCTGAAAGGACGAGTTGATCATCTCTTGGACTGTATGAGTGGAGTGTGTTGTGGAGGCTTATTGGTATCATTAATGACTTCTTTTTGGTTTTATGAGCATCCATAACGGTTTAGTACCCTGATCTTTGCACTCTTGATACCAGTGACTCCACTCTGTGGTATGCCGCGTTTCCACTGCAGGGTGCGGAACGGATCGGATCGCAAAGGTGCGGTAGGGAGGGGGCGGTATAGCCCAGCTCAGTTCCGAGGTCGCGTTTCCACTGCTGACAGTACCCTTGGTGGTAGGCCGGATGTCGATCGCCGCGGCAGCTACGTAAACATCGTAAACAACGTCTTCCTCCCCAAGAATGCAGACGAACGTCTCCACCTCCTTGTTCGCCCAAGCAAGCTTTTTACGCGACATGTTAATTGTAAAGAATAATACCTCGAGGCTACTGTTTGTTTGTTTTTATCCCTGCGTCACCCGGAAGTGACGATTCTGTCGACCAATCAACGGAGGGGGGGTGTAGCTAGAATTTCACGGGACCCTTTCAGGCGTCTGGTCTCGTTTTGGGTACCGCAACGGAGGAGTCCCGAGAATGGGGCCGGAACAGGTACGGCAAAGTCCGGGTCACGCCCACTTTTGGCGGTGGAAACGCGACCCGACCCGCACCTTTGCGATCCGATCCGTTCCGCACCCTGCAGTGGAAACGCGCCAGTAGAGATGTTAAATGAATCGCCGTTTTTCGTTTTCCAACGGCAACAACCATAAACATATAAATAAAATAAATAAATTATCGTAGTAGCATAAAAAAGACGTCTAAAATTAGTCTAAATTTGATGTTGAAAAGACGTCCACAAACGACCAAATTTGGACTATAAATAGCCCTTACACGGATATGAGGGGCCGTTTAGGACATAACTAATTGATATGAGGGGCCGTCTGGGACAGAACTCATACTTGGTCTTGCACACACTATTATAATCTCGCATATACACCACTATACTCATACACACACACTATTAAACTCCTTTTACATGTAAGTATGAGAGTGTATAGTCATGTATGTGAGAGAGTATAGTAGTGTATGTGAGAGAGAATAGTAGTGTATGTAAGAGCGTATAGTAGTGTATGTAAGAGAGTATAGTAGTATGTGTAAGAGAGTTTGAATGAAACGGAAGTGAGTTTGAATGAAACGGAAGTGAGTTTGAATGAAACGGAAGTGAGTTTGAAATGTTCATAAGAGTCCGCAGAAATCGAATATCAATATTATTTTTGTGTAATTACATTGTGTATATGCACAAGCCATCTTATACAAAGCAGCCGAAAAATAGAAAACCAAAATGCTACCATGTTTTTTTTTAGAAAACTGCGATTCAGGGTTTGAATTCTGCTATTGTCGTCTGATTCATTGAATCCGCTGTGTTTGCCAGGGTCTCACGGTGACATAGAGCCCTCCCACATGTCTGTAAGACCAATACTTCCTTGTTTACAAGCCTTACAAGCCAATGAGGCGATCACTATCAAAACGGTTCGTGTATACTTTGATTGACAGCTACACCAGCAGACAGCAAGGGTCGGGGACGGGCCTTAGATATCCTAATAGCCAATGAAAATACCTTTCTGACGATATCCAGCATGTCAAACAACGTCTCACGTGTGGTTGAGAAAACAAATGCACAAGGGGTGTGCGTAAACTAGCAGGCTCTTCCCCAGAGTCGGAAGACCCTGTGACCCTGGCAAACACAGCGGATTCAATGAATCAGACGACAATAGCAGAATTCAAACCCTGAATCGCAGTTTTCTAAAAAAAAACATAGTAGCATTTCGGTTTTCTATTTTTCGGCTGCTTTGTATAAGATGGCTTGTGCATATATATACACAATGTAATTACATTAAAATAATATTGATATTCGATTTCTGCGGACTCTTATGAACATTTCAAACTCACTTCCGTTTCATTCAAACTCACTTCCGTTTCATTCAAACTCACTTCCGTTTCATTCAAACTATTAAACTCCTTTTACATGTAAGTATGAGAGTGTATAGTCGTGTATGTGAGAGAGTATAGTAGTGTATGTGAGAGAGAATAGTAGTGTATGTAAGAGAGTATAGTAGTGTATGTAAGAGAGTATAGTAGTGTATGTAAGAGAGTATAGTAGTGTATGTGAGAGAGAGTAGTAGTGTATGTGAGAGAGTATAATAGTGTATGTGAGAGAGTATAATAGTGTATGTGAGAGAGTATAATAGTGTGTGTAAGACCAAGTATTGATAGTGATCGCCTCATTGGCTTGTAAGGCTTGTAAACAAGGAAGTATTGGTCTTACAGACATGTGGGAGGGCTCTATGTCACCGTGAGACCCTGGCAAACACAGCGGAAGGCGGGAACAAAGAGTGCCGGTTTCTAAGCCAACGGTGAAGAGCGTGACATTTCAGCCAATCTAAGCCAACGGTGAAGAGCGTGACTGACATTTCAGTTTTTTTGGCTCAGATTGGCACGCTCTGGCTGTTCAAAAATGCACTCTTTGTTCCCGCCTTCCGGTTTAAATGCCGACCTTGACCTTGGAATTTCATGCACACATACCTATGAAACACTCTTACATTCACTATTGAAACGCTCTCACCGTCACTACTGAAATTACTGGTATGAATACTACATGTGAAACACTTGCACATCCTCATGTAAGAGCATACATACATATAACTGAAAAACGTATTCATACATTTGAAACATATATACAAATATGTGCTTGCATGAGTGTTTCAGATAGATACGTATAAATGTTTCACTTGTATGAATGTAAGCATTTCATATGTATGTGTATATGCCACAGAGGTATGTATGTATGCGTTTGTGTTTCTCATATGTATGTGTAAGTGTTTCAGACGAGTATGTATGTATGTGTGAGTGTTTCAGTAGTGAGTGTGTGAGCGTTTCAGCAGTGAGTGTAAAGGTGCGGCCACACCAGACGCGTATCTCGCGTACTTTTTACGCGAGATACGCGCGTAAAATGTTGCTTGACCATTTTGTGTCAAAAATGGTCACATACGCGCAATACGCGCCATACGCGCATACGTCACTCGCCTAGATGAGTCCAATGTCCATGCAAGTGAACGGAGCGTTCCCTCTTCGTCATAACTATCAAACCAAATGTTATGTTATGTTACTATTTCCACCCAGAATAAAGAAAGTTGTCGGCCGTGGCTGTGTGTGTGTGTGTGTCTTGCCCCAGGATGAGGCTCCCCACGGTAAAGGCTCCAACACTTGGGTGTGTGTGTGTGTGTGTGTGTGTGTGTGTTGCCCCAGGATAAGCTGCGCTGGAGTCCGAGGTAGGAAACCCAAACGCCGCCGTGTTTGGGTGATAGAGTTTAGATCGGGTTAGATTAAATAATCTCGGATATAAATAACAATAATCGGGTTAAATAACTTCACATGGTGTGTCTGGTGTGTTTCCAGCATTCGTAGTGTTGATCAGCAGATATATAGTCCGCCAAGACGTTGAGGTTGCTTAGTAACCAGAGACTCTGTCCATGCAAGTGAACGGAGCGTTCCCTCTTCGTCATAACTATCAAACCAAACATCCTTCACATTCACCGAGCGAACATTATGAAAGTAAAATGCACATTTCTCGCTAGAAATGTTTCCATAAAAGCATTTAATGGCGTAACTATGTTACTATTTCCACACAGAATAAAGAAAAATGTCGGCCGTATGCTTCTGTCCAAGCTCACTACTCTCTGCCAGTGACGTCGGGTCAAGCTCAACGCTGATTGGGCAAGGCGGCAATCGTCAGACGCGTATCTCGCGTACTTCGCGTAAAAAGTTCCATTTTTTGAACTCTTGAAATGTACGCGATATACGCGATATACGCGCGTATAGCGCGTATTGCGCGTAAATATACGCGCCACATACGCGCTATACGCGCGTACAATGTTGCTTATACGCTTAATACGCGTAATACGCGTAATACGCGTATTAAACCAATGGTTCCCTATGGAGAAAATGGCGATTTGAGACGCGAAGTACGCGAGATACGCGTCTGGTGTGGCCGCACCTTAAGAGTGTTTCATAGGTATGTGTGTGAGAGTGTCTCAATTAGTTATGTCCTAAACGGCCCCTCATACACGGAGGTCCCACGGACATCAACATTAGATGTTTGGTAGAAGACGAAAAAAAGATGTCGCCTGGCGTTACAAAACAACCCCTTCAGTGGACCGAAATTTGACATCCAATAATGACACAGAAAAGACGTCACTGCGACTTCACATTGCGCAGTGGGCTCAATATGGATCCCCACTTTGTGTTTAATAATGGTATATCCCAGCTCTTATTTAATCTCCCCATGGAGAGTTAACAATGGCTGATTGTCTCTTGGGCTGGGTAGACTTCAGTTCTCTGAATCCTTCTTCTTTATAAGTGTATCTAGTCAACTTATTATTGTTTTGCTGTTTGCTTTTCTTATCAATTCATGAGGCCCCTGTACATATTACAGGGCTCTCAAGTTTCACGCATTCGGCGTGAGACACACGCAATTCAACCCATGCACACGCTCACACGCCACACTTCGTATTTCTCACGCAGAGAAATTACCAGGATAGCTCCCCCCAATTTGGGCCGCTATTTAACAGTAGAATAGGAATCAAATGGGTTTCCTGTACGTAGGGTAACCAGACGTCCTCTTTTGCCAGGACATGCCCTGTTTTGAGACACTTGTCTCAAAAAGTGTGTGCCGGAATTTCAACATTGTCCGGGATTTATTAAAGCCTCATACATGTTCACATTGAATTTGCGTTGTGTTTCTCTGGGTCGTTCACAAACTAGTTAGGCTACGCCCTCCCCTACTCAGTTCTGTTCCCTTTGCATTGGTGGAAGTGAGTAGGGGGAGTGGTTAAGTAGAGCCTTCAGATTGGACGGTTTGACTTACTTAGTTACCGTCATGTTTGTATTTATTTTTTTACCATTATTGTTTTATTGGGATAAAAGTTAACTAATTTCTCCTACAAACGATTGATAAAGTTCTATCTATTGAACAGAAAGAAATACTTGGTCATACTTTACACACTTTACCACAGCATTGGCCTACTGAATGCCACAGATATATTTTAAGCATTGGACTGAATGCCACATAAATATATAATTATGTTTTTGCACGTTTGGGAAAAGTATATGCCTCTACTGGTGCTGCTTAAGCCAATAGCCTTTTGAGGAAGTGTTGTTTCTGAATATTAGTGTTAAGGGCCAATAATACTTACTATCATACATTAGTCACCATGTCTGTGGACACATTTGTATGCAGAGAGCCCTGATATTAAGTAAAAGTAAAAGAGCTCTTGAAACCTTTGGGGGATTTGTTTCACCTTCCTGCATACAGCATCAACAGAACTGTGGGGTAACACGCCCCCCCCCCACACACACACACCCCCAGAACCTCACAGCAGGAGTTCAAAAGGGAAAACATATTCTTTCCTAATAATGATATGGATGACATCTAGACATAGATAATGATAGTGTGTACGAGATCTAGACATAGATAATGATAGTATGTATGAGATCTAGGGCCCTATCTTGCATCCAGCGCAATTTACTTTCTACACAGATGCATGTATCTTTGCTAGTTTGCACCCGGCACGAAGCCGATTTTCCCCCACAGCAAACCTGCGCCACTAAACTTGAACCCTGAGAGGCATGTCGGCGAAAAGCAAAGGAGTGTTCCAGCGCAAATGATGTGATCTTACAGATCGATAAAGCAGTTGCCCATCTGGCGACAAATACCTGGTCTAAGTGCACTAGCGGATAGCGCAGTTGGTGTTGCTATTTTGACGTACCACGGCAGATCGGAACTGCAACATTTTTCCCATAGAGGCTGCATGAATAAACACTGTAGTAGGCTATGCCATGCGTTAAAATAATAATCATGATAAACTCAAGCAAAGTAGT